>NW_027228275.1:0-196052 GCF_037783145.1 Equus przewalskii
CCAGCTCTTTGGGAAGCTAAGAAACAACTCGCTCTGCACAGTGCTCTTACAGCCTACCGGGAACATCTCTTCCAAAGGCCTGTGAAACGCAGTTTCTTTGCAGGCCTGATCTGGCTGAAGTAGGACTTCTGCTCTGGGTGTGCTACTTTGCCCTAGAGCTGAAAGGCACAACGTGCAGGCTTCTTTCCAAAGGGCGAGTTGGGCCCCACAGCATCTTGCTTCCAGCTCTTTGGGAAGCTAAGAAACAACTCGCTCTGCACAGTGCTCTTACAGCCTACCGGGAACATCTCTTCCAAAGGCCTGTGAAACGCAGTTTCTTTGCAGGCCTGATCTGGCTGAAGTAGGACTTCTGCTCTGGGTGTGCTACTTTGCCCTAGAGCTGAAAGGCACAACGTGCAGGCTTCTTTCCAAAGGGCGAGTTGGGCCCCACAGCATCTTGCTTCCAGCTCTTTGGGAAGCTAAGAAACAACTCGCTCTGCACAGTGCTCTTACAGCCTACCGGGAACATCTCTTCCAAAGGCCTGTGAAACGCAGTTTCTTTGCAGGCCTGATCTGGCTGAAGTAGGACTTCTGCTCTGGGTGTGCTACTTTGCCCTAGAGCTGAAAGGCACAACGTGCAGGCTTCTTTCCAAAGGGCGAGTTGGGCCCCACAGCATCTTGCTTCCAGCTCTTTGGGAAGCTAAGAAACAACTCGCTCTGCACAGTGCTCTTACAGCCTACCGGGAACATCTCTTCCAAAGGCCTGTGAAACGCAGTTTCTTTGCAGGCCTGATCTGGCTGAAGTAGGACTTCTGCTCTGGGTGTGCTACTTTGCCCTAGAGCTGAAAGGCACAACGTGCAGGCTTCTTTCCAAAGGGCGAGTTGGGCCCCACAGCATCTTGCTTCCAGCTCTTTGGGAAGCTAAGAAACAACTCGCTCTGCACAGTGCTCTTACAGCCTACCGGGAACATCTCTTCCAAAGGCCTGTGAAATGCAGTTTCTTTGCAGGCCTGATCTGGCTGAAGTAGGACTTCTGCTCTGGGTGTGCTACTTTGCCCTAGAGCTGAAAGGCACAACGTGCAGGCTTCTTTCCAAAGGGCGACTTGGGCCCCACAGCATCTTGCTTCCAGCTCTTTGGGAAGCTAAGAAACAACTCGCTCTGCACAGTGCTCTTACAGCCTACCGGGAACATCTCTTCCAAAGGCCTGTGAAACGCAGTTTCTTTGCAGGCCTGATCTGGCTGAAGTAGGACTTCTGCTCTGGGTGTGCTACTTTGCCCTAGAGCTGAAAGGCACAACGTGCAGGCTTCTCTACAAAGGGCGAGTTGGGCCCCACAGCATCTTGCTTCCAGCTCTTTGGGAAGCTAAGAAACAACTCGCTCTGAACAGTGCTCTTACAGCCTACCGGGAACATCTCTTCCAAAGGCCTGTGAAACGCAGTTTCTTTGCAGGCCTGATCTGGCTGAAGTAGGACTTCTGCTCTGGGTGTGCTACTTTGCCCTAGAGCTGAAAGGCACAACGTGCAGGCTTCTTTACAAAGGGCGAGTTGGGCCCCACAGCATCTTGCTTCCAGCTCTTTGGGAAGCTAAGAAACAACTCGCTCTGCACAGTGCTCTTACAGCCTACTGGGAACATCTCTTCCAAAGGCCTGTGAAACGCAGTTTCTTTGCAGGCCTGATCTGGCTGAAGTAGGACTTCTGCTCTGGGTGTGCTACTTTGCCCTAGAGCTGAAAGGCACAACGTGCAGGCTTCTTTCCAAAGGGCGAGTTGGGCCCCACAGCATCTTGCTTCCAGCTCTTTGGGAAGCTAAGAAACAACTCGCTCTGCACAGTGCTCTTACAGCCTACCGGGAACATCTCTTCCAAAGGCCTGTGAAACGCAGTTTCTTTGCAGGCCTGATCTGGCTGAAGTAGGACTTCTGCTCTGGGTGTGCTACTTTGTCCTAGAGCTGAAAGGCACAACGTGCAGGCTTCTTTCCAAAGGGCGAGTTGGGCCACACAGCATCTTGCTTCCAGCTCTTTGGGAAGCTAAGAAACAACTCGCTCTGCACAGTGCTCTTACAGCCTACCGGGAACATCTCTTCCAAAGGCCTGTGAAACGCAGTTTCTTTGCAGGCCTGATCTGGCTGAAGTAGGACTTCTGCTCTGGGTGTGCTACTTTGCCCTAGAGCTGAAAGGCACAACTTGCAGGCTTCTTTCCAAAGGGCGAGTTGGGCCCCACAGCATCTTGCTTCCAGCTCTTTGGGAAGCTAAGAAACAACTCGCTCTGCACAGTGCTCTTACAGCCTACCGGGAACATCTCTTCCAAAGGCCTGTGAAACGCAGTTTCTTTGCAGGCCTGACCTGGCTGAAGTAGGACTTCTGCTCTGGGTGTGCTACTTTGCCCTAGAGCTGAAAGGCACAACGCTCAGGCTTCTCTACAAAGGGCGAGTTGGGCCCCACAGCATCTTGCTTCCAGCTCTTTGGGAAGCTAAGAAACAACTCGCTCTGCACAGTGCTCTTACAGCCTAGTGGGAACATCTCTTCTAAAGGCCTGTGAAACGCAGTTTCTTTGCAGGCCTGATCTGGCTGAAGTAGGACTTCTGCTCTGGGTGTGCTACTTTGCCCTAGAGCTGAAAGGCACAACGTGCAGGCTTCTTTCCAAAGGGCGAGTTGGGCCCCACAGCATCTTGCTTCCTGCTCTTTGGGAAGCTAAGAAACAACTCGCTCTGCACAGTGCTCTTACAGCCTACCGGGAACATCTCTTCTAAAGGCCTGTGAAACGCAGTTTCTTTGCAGGCCTGATCTGGCTGAAGTAGGACTTCTGCTCTGGGTGTGCTACTTTGCCCTAGAGCTGAAAGGCACAACGTGCAGGCTTCTTTCCAAAGGGCGAGTTGGGCCCCACAGCATCTTGCTTCCAGCTCTTTGGTAACCTAAGAAACAACCCGCTGTGCACAGTGCTCTTACAACCTACCGGGAACATCTCTTCCAAAGGCCTGTGAAACGCAGTTTCTTTGCAGGCCTGATCTGGCTGAAGTAGGACTTCTGCTCTGGGTGTGCTACTTTGCCCTAGAGCTGAAAGGCACAACGTGCAGGCTTCTTTCCAAAGGGCGAGTTGGGCCCCACAGCATCTTGCTTCCAGCTCTTTGGTAACCTAAGAAACAACCCGCTCTGCACAGTGCTCTTACAGCCTACCGGGAACATCTCTTCCAAAGGCCTGTGAAACGCAGTTTCTTTGCAGGCCTGATCTGGCTGAACTAGGACTTCTGCTCTGGGTGTGCTACTTTGCCCTAGAGCTGAAAGGCACAACGTGCAGGCTTCTTAACAAAGGGCGACTTGGGCCCCACAGCATCTTGCTTCCAGCTCTTTGGGAAGCTAAGAAACAACTCGCTCTGCACAGTGCTCTTACAGCCTAGCGGGAACATCTCTTCCAAAGGCCTGTGAAATGCAGTTTCTTTGCAGGCCTGATCTGGCTGAAGTAGGACTTCTGCTCTGGGTGTGCTACTTTGCCCTAGAGCTGAAAGGCACAACGTGCAGGCTTCTTTCCAAAGGGCGAGTTGGGCCCCACAGCATCTTGCTTCCAGCTCTTTGGTAAGCTAAGAAAAAACCCGCTGTGCACAGTGCTCTTACAACCTACCGGGAACATCTCTTCCAAAGGCCTGTGAAACGCAGTTTCTTTGCAGGCCTGATCTGGCTGAAGTAGGACTTCTGCTCTGGGTGTGCTACTTTGCCCTAGAGCTGAAAGGCACAACGTGCAGGCTTCTTTCCAAAGGGCGAGTTGGGCCCCACAGCATCTTGCTTCCAGCTCTTTGGTAACCTAAGAAACAACCCGCTCTGCACAGTGCTCTTACAGCCTACCGGGAACATCTCTTCCAAAGGCCTGTGAAACGCAGTTTCTTTGCAGGCCTGATCTGGCTGAAGTAGGACTTCTGCTCTGGGTGTGCTACTTTGCCCTAGAGCTGAAAGGCACAACGTGCAGTCTTCTTTCGAAAGGGCGACTTGGACCCCACAGCATCTTGCTTCCAGCTCTTTGGGAAGCTAAGAAACAACTCGCTCTGCACAGTGCTCTTACAGCCTACTGGGAACATCTCTTCCAAAGGCCTGTTAAACGCAGTTTCTTTGCAGGCCTGATCTGGCTGAAGTAGGACTTCTGCTCTGGGTGTGCTACTTTGAACTAGAGCTGAAAGTCACAACGTGCAGGCTTCTCTACAAAGGGCGAGTTGGGCCCCACAGCATCTTGCTTCCAGCTCTTTGGGAAGCTAAGAAACAACTCGCTCTGCACAGTGCTCTTACAGCCTACCGGGAACATCTCTTCCAAAGGCCTGTGAAACGCAGTTTCTTTGCAGGCCTGATCTGGCTGAAGTAGGACTTCTGCTCTGGGTGTGCTACTTTGCCCTAGAGCTGAAAGGCACAACGTGCAGGCTTCTTTCCAAAGGGCGACTAGGGCCCCACAGCATCTTGCTTCCAGCTCTTTGGGAAGCTAAGAAACAACTCGCTCTGCACAGTGCTCTTACAGCCTACCGGGAACATCTCTTCCAAAGGCCTGTGAAATGCAGTTTCTTTGCAGGCCTGATCTGGCTGAAGTAGGACTTCTGCTCTGGGTGTGCTACTTTGCCCTAGAGCTGAAAGGCACAACGTGCAGGCTTCTTTCCAAAGGGCGAGTTGGGCCCCACAGCATCTTGCTTCCAGCTCTTTGGGAAGCTAAGAAACAACTCGCTCTGCACAGTGCTCTTACAGCCTACCGGGAACATCACTTCCAAAGGCCTGTGAAACGCAGTTTCTTTGCAGGCCTGATCTGGCTGAAGTAGGACTTCTGCTCTGGGTGTGCTACTTTGCCCTAGAGCTGAAAGGCACAACGTGCAGGCTTCTTTCCAAAGGGCGAGTTGGGCCCCACAGCATCTTGCTTCCAGCTCTTTGGGAAGCTAAGAAACAACTCGCTCTGCACAGTGCTCTTACAGCCTACCGGGAAGATCTCTTCCAAAGGCCTGTGAAACGCAGTTTCTTTGCAGGCCTGATCTGGCTGAAGTAGGACTTCTGCTCTGGGTGTGCTACATTGCCCTAGAGCTGAAAGGCACAACGTGCAGGCTTCTTTCCAAAGGGCGAGTTGGGCCCCACAGCATCTTGCTTCCAGCTCTTTGGGAAGCTAAGAAACAACTCGCTCTGCACAGTGCTCTTACAGCCTAGTGGGAACATCTCTTCCAAAGGCCTGTGAAACGCAGTTTCTTTGCAGGCCTGATCTGGCTGAAGTAGGACTTCTGCTCTGGGTGTGCTACTTTGCCCTAGAGCTGAAAGGCACAACGTGCAGGCTTCTTTCCAAAGGGCGAGTTGGGCCCCACAGCATCTTGCTTCCAGCTCTTTGGGAAGCTAAGAAACAACTCGCTCTGCACAGTGCTCTTACAGCCTAGTGGGTACATCTCTTCCAAAGGCCTGTGAAATGCAGTTTCCTTGCAGGCCTGATCTGGCTGAAGTAGGACTTCTGCTCTGGGTGTGCTACTTTGCCCTAGAGCTGAAAGGCACAACGTGCAGGCTTCTTTCCAAAGGGCGAGTTGGGCCCCACAGCATCTTGCTTCCAGCTCTTTGGGAAGCTAAGAAACAACTCGCTCTGCACAGTGCTCTTACAGCCTAGTGGGAACATCTCTTCCAAAGGCCTGTGAAACGCAGTTTCTTTGCAGGCCTGATCTGGCTGAAGTAGGACTTCTGCTCTGGGTGTGCTACTTTGCCCTAGAGCTGAAAGGCACAACGTGCAGGCTTCTCTACAAAGGGGGAGTTGGGCCCCCAGCATCTTGCTTCCAGCTCTTTGGGAAGCTAAGAAACAACTCGCTCTGCACAGTGCTCTTACAGCCTACCGGGAACATCTCTTCCAAAGGCCTGTGAAACGCAGTTTCTTTGCAGGCCTGATCTGGCTGAAGTAGGACTTCTGCTCTGGGTGTGCTACTTTGCCCTAGAGCTGAAAGGCACAACGTGCAGGCTTCTTTCCAAAGGGCGACTTGGGCCCCACAGCATCTTGCTTCCAGCTCTTTGGGAAGCTAAGAAACAACTCGCTCTGCACAGTGCTCTTACAGCCTACCGGGAACATCTCTTCCAAAGGCCTGTGAAACGCAGTTTCTTTGCAGGCCTGATCTGGCTGAAGTAGGACTTCTGCTCTGGGTGTGCTACTTTGCCCTAGAGCTGAAAGGCACAACGTGCAGGCTTCTTTCCAAAGGGCGAGTTGGGCCACACAGCATCTTGCTTCCAGCTCTTTGGTAACCTAAGAAACAACCCGCTCTGCACAGTGCTCTTACAGCCTACCGGGAACATCTCTTCCACAGGCCTGTGAAACGCAGTTTCTTTGCAGGCCTGATCTGGCTGAAGTAGGACTTCTGCTCTGGGTGTGCTACTTTGCCCTAGAGCTGAAAGGCACAACGTGCAGGCTTCTTTCCAAAGGGCGACTTGGGCCCCACAGCATCTTGCTTCCAGCTCTTTGGGAAACTAAGAAACAACTCGCTCTGCACAGTGCTCTTACAGCCTACTGGGAACATCTCTTCCAAAGGCCTGTGAAACGCAGTTTCTTTGCAGGCCTGATCTGGCTGAAGTAGGACTTCTGCTCTGGGTGTGCTACTTTGCCCTAGAGCTGAAAGGCACAACGTGCAGGCTTCTCTACAAAGGGCGAGTTGGGCCCCACAGCATCTTGCTTCCAGCTCTTTGGGAAGCTAAGAAACAACTCGCTCTGCACAGTGCTCTTACAGCCTATCGGGAACATCTCTTCCAAAGGCCTGTGAAACGCAGTTTCTTTGCAGGCCTGATCTGGCTGAAGTAGGACTTCTGCTCTGGGTGTGCTACTTTGCCCTAGAGCTGAAAGGCACAACGTGCAGGCTTCTTTCCAAAGGGCGAGTTGGGCCCCACAGCATCTTGCTTCCAGCTCTTTGGGAAGCTAAGAAACAACTCGCTCTGCACAGTGCTCTTACAGCCTACCGGGAACATCTCTTCCAAAGGCCTGTGAAATGCAGTTTCTTTGCAGGCCTGATCTGGCTGAAGTAGGACTTCTGCTCTGGGTGTGCTACTTTGCCCTAGAGCTGAAAGGCACAACGTGCAGGCTTCTTTCCAAAGGGCGAGTTGGGCCCCACAGCATCTTGCTTCCAGCTCTTTGGGAAGCTAAGAAACAACTCGCTCTGCACAGTGCTCTTACAGCCTACCGGGAACATCACTTCCAAAGGCCTGTGAAACGCAGTTTCTTTGCAGGCCTGATCTGGCTGAAGTAGGACTTCTGCTCTGGGTGTGCTACTTTGCCCTAGAGCTGAAAGGCACAACGTGCAGGCTTCTTTCCAAAGGGCGAGTTGGGCCCCACAGCATCTTGCTTCCAGCTCTTTGGGAAGCTAAGAAACAACTCGCTCTGCACAGTGCTCTTACAGCCTACCGGGAAGATCTCTTCCAAAGGCCTGTGAAACGCAGTTTCTTTGCAGGCCTGATCTGGCTGAAGTAGGACTTCTGCTCTGGGTGTGCTACTTTGCCCTAGAGCTGAAAGGCACAACGTGCAGGCTTCTTTCCAAAGGGCGAGTTGGGCCCCACAGCATCTTGCTTCCAGCTCTTTGGGAAGCTAAGAAACAACTCGCTCTGCACAGTGCTCTTACAGCCTAGTGGGAACATCTCTTCTAAAGGCCTGTGAAACGCAGTTTCTTTGCAGGCCTGATCTGGCTGAAGTAGGACTTCTGCTCTGGGTGTGCTACTTTGCCCTAGAGCTGAAAGGCACAACGTGCAGGCTTCTTTCCAAAGGGCGAGTTGGGCCCCACAGCATCTTGCTTCCAGCTCTTTGGGAAGCTAAGAAACAACTCGCTCTGCACAGTGCTCTTACAGCCTAGTGGGAACATCTCTTCCAAAGGCCTGTGAAATGCAGTTTCTTTGCAGGCCTGATCTGGCTGAAGTAGGACTTCTGCTCTGGGTGTGCTACTTTGCCCTAGAGCTGAAAGGCACAACGTGCAGGCTTCTTTCCAAAGGGCGAGTTGGGCCCCACAGCATCTTGCTTCCAGCTCTTTGGGAAGCTAAGAAACAACTCGCTCTGCACAGTGCTCTTACAGCCTAGTGGGAACATCTCTTCCAAAGGCCTGTGAAACGCAGTTTCTTTGCAGGCCTGATCTGGCTGAAGTAGGACTTCTGCTCTGGGTGTGCTACTTTGCCCTAGAGCTGAAAGGCACAACGTGCAGGCTTCTTTCCAAAGGGCGAGTTGGGCCCCACAGCATCTTGCTTCCAGCTCTTTGGGAAGCTAAGAAACAACTCGCTCTGCACAGTGCTCTTACAGCCTACCGGGAACATCTCTTCCAAAGGCCTGTGAAATGCAGTTTCTTTGCAGGCCTGATCTGGCTGAAGTAGGACTTCTGCTCTGGGTGTGCTACTTTGCCCTAGAGCTGAAAGGCACAACGTGCAGGCTTCTTTCCAAAGGGCGACTTGGCCCCACAGCATCTTGCTTCCAGCTCTTTGGGAAGCTAAGAAACAACTCGCTCTGCACAGTGCTCTTACAGCCTAGTGGGAACATCTCTTCCAAAGGCCTGTGAAACGCAGTTTCTTTGCAGGCCTGATCTGGCTGAAGTAGGACTTCTGCTCTGGGTGTGCTACTTTGCCCTAGAGCTGAAAGGCACAACGTGCAGGCTTCTTTCCAAAGGGCGAGTTGGGCCCCACAGCATCTTGCTTCCAGCTCTTTGGGAAACTAAGAAACAACTCGCTCTGCACAGTGCTCTTACAGCCTAGTGGGAACATCTCTTCCAAAGGCCTGTGAAACGCAGTTTCTTTGCAGGCCTGATCTGGCTGAAGTAGGACTTCTGCTCTGGGTGTGCTACTTTGCCCTAGAGCTGAAAGGCACAACGTGCAGGCTTCTTTCCAAAGGGCGAGTTGGGCCCCACAGCATCTTGCTTCCAGCTCTTTGGGAAGGTAAGAAACAACTCGCTGTGCACAGTGCTCTTACAGCCTACCGGGAACATCTCTTCCAAAGGCCTGTGAAACGCAGTTTCTTTGCAGGCCTGATCTGGCTGAAGTAGGACTTCTGCTCTGGGTGTGCTACTTTGCCCTAGAGCTGAAAGGCACAACGTGCAGGCTTCTTTCCAAAGGGCGAGTTGGGCCCCACAGCATCTTGCTTCCAGCTCTTTGGGAAGCTAAGAAACAACTCGCTCTGCACAGTGCTCTTACAGCCTACCGGGAACATCTCTTCCAAAGGCCTGTGAAACGCAGTTTCTTTGCAGGCCTGATCTGGCTGAAGTAGGACTTCTGCTCTGGGTGTGCTACTTTGCCCTAGAGCTGAAAGGCACAACGTGCAGGCTTCTTTCCAAAGGGCGAGTTGGGCCCCACAGCATCTTGCTTCCAGCTCTTTGGGAAGCTAAGAAACAACTCGCTCTGCACAGTGCTCTTACAGCCTACCGGGAACATCTCTTCCAAAGGCCTGTGAAACGCAGTTTCTTTGCAGGCCTGATCTGGCTGAAGTAGGACTTCTGCTCTGTGTGTGCTACTTTGCCCTAGAGCTGAAAGGCACAACGTGCAGGCTTCTCTACAAAGGGCGAGTTGGGCCCCACAGCATCTTGCTTCCAGCTCTTTGGGAAGCTAAGAAACAACTCGCTCTGCACAGTGCTCTTACAGCCTACCGGGAACATCTCTTCCAAAGGCCTGTGAAACGCAGTTTCTTTGCAGGCCTGATCTGGCTGAAGTAGGACTTCTGCTCTGGGTGTGCTACTTTGCCCTAGAGCTGAAAGGCACAACGTGCAGGCTTCTTTCCAAAGGGCGAGTTGGGCCCCACAGCATCTTGCTTCCAGCTCTTTGGGAAGCTAAGAAACAACTCGCTCTGCACAGTGCTCTTACAGCCTACCGGGAACATCTCTTCCAAAGGCCTGTGAAACGCAGTTTCTTTGCAGGCCTGATCTGGCTGAAGTAGGACTTCTGCTCTGGGTGTGCTACTTTGCCCTAGAGCTGAAAGGCACAACGTGCAGGCTTCTTTCCAAAGGGCGAGTTGGGCCCCACAGCATCTTGCTTCCAGCTCTTTGGGAAGCTAAGAAACAACTCGCTCTGCACAGTGCTCTTACAGCCTACCGGGAACATCTCTTCCAAAGGCCTGTGAAACGCAGTTTCTTTGCAGGCCTGATCTGGCTGAAGTAGGACTTCTGCTCTGGGTGTGCTACTTTGCCCTAGAGCTGAAAGGCACAACGTGCAGGCTTCTTTCCAAAGGGCGAGTTGGGCCCCACAGCATCTTGCTTCCAGCTCTTTGGGAAGCTAAGAAACAACTCGCTCTGCACAGTGCTCTTACAGCCTAGCGGGAACATCTCTTCCAAAGGCCTGTGAAACGCAGTTTCTTTGCAGGCCTGATCTGGCTGAAGTAGGACTTCTGCTCTGGGTGTGCTACTTTGCCCTAGAGCTGAAAGGCACAACGTGCAGGCTTCTTTCCAAAGGGCGAGTTGGGCCCCACAGCATCTTGCTTCCAGCTCTTTGGGAAGCTAAGAAACAACTCGCTCTGCACAGTGCTCTTACAGCCTACTGGGAACATCTCTTCCAAAGGCCTGTGAAACGCAGTTTCTTTGCAGGCCTGATCTGGCTGAAGTAGGACTTCTGCTCTGGGTGTGCTACTTTGCCCTAGAGCTGAAAGGCACAACGTGCAGGCTTCTTTCCAAAGGGCGAGTTGGGCCCCACAGCATCTTGCTTCCAGCTCTTTGGGAAGCTAAGAAACAACTCGCTCTGCACAGTGCTCTTACAGCCTAGCGGGAACATCTCTTCCAAAGGCCTGTGAAACGCAGTTTCTTTGCAGGCCTGATCTGGCTGAAGTAGGACTTCTGCTCTGGGTGTGCTACTTTGCCCTAGAGCTGAAAGGCACAACGTGCAGGCTTCTTTCCAAAGGGCGAGTTGGGCCCCACAGCATCTTGCTTCCAGCTCTTTGGGAAGCTAAGAAACAACTCGCTCTGCACAGTGCTCTTACAGCCTAGTGGGAACATCTCTTCCAAAGGCCTGTGAAACGCAGTTTCTTTGCAGGCCTGATCTGGCTGAAGTAGGACTTCTGCTCTGGGTGTGCTACTTTGCCCTAGAGCTGAAAGGCACAACGTGCAGGCTTCTTTCCAAAGGGCGAGTTGGGCCCCACAGCATCTTGCTTCCAGCTCTTTGGGAAGCTAAGAAACAACTCGCTCTGCACAGTGCTCTTACAGCCTACCGGGAACATCTCTTCCAAAGGCCTGTGAAACGCAGTTTCTTTGCAGGCCTGATCTGGCTGAAGTAGGACTTCTGCTCTGGGTGTGCTACTTTGCCCTAGAGCTGAAAGGCACAACGTGCAGGCTTCTTTCCAAAGGGCGAGTTGGGCCCCACAGCATCTTGCTTCCAGCTCTTTGGGAAGCTAAGAAACAACTCGCTCTGCACAGTGCTCTTACAGCCTACCGGGAACATCTCTTCCAAAGGCCTGTGAAACGCAGTTTCTTTGCAGGCCTGATCTGGCTGAAGTAGGACTTCTGCTCTGGGTGTGCTACTTTGCCCTAGAGCTGAAAGGCACAACGTGCAGGCTTCTTTCCAAAGGGCGAGTTGGGCCCCACAGCATCTTGCTTCCAGCTCTTTGGGAAGCTAAGAAACAACTCGCTCTGCACAGTGCTCTTACAGCCTACCGGGAACATCTCTTCCAAAGGCCTGTGAAACGCAGTTTCTTTGCAGGCCTGATCTGGCTGAAGTAGGACTTCTGCTCTGGGTGTGCTACTTTGCCCTAGAGCTGAAAGGCACAACGTGCAGGCTTCTTTCCAAAGGGCGAGTTGGGCCCCACAGCATCTTGCTTCCAGCTCTTTGGGAAGCTAAGAAACAACTCGCTCTGCACAGTGCTCTTACAGCCTACCGGGAACATCTCTTCCAAAGGCCTGTGAAACGCAGTTTCTTTGCAGGCCTGATCTGGCTGAAGTAGGACTTCTGCTCTGGGTGTGCTACTTTGCCCTAGAGCTGAAAGGCACAACGTGCAGGCTTCTTTCCAAAGGGCGAGTTGGGCCCCACAGCATCTTGCTTCCAGCTCTTTGGGAAGCTAAGAAACAACTCGCTCTGCACAGTGCTCTTACAGCCTACCGGGAACATCTCTTCCAAAGGCCTGTGAAACGCAGTTTCTTTGCAGGCCTGATCTGGCTGAAGTAGGACTTCTGCTCTGGGTGTGCTACTTTGCCCTAGAGCTGAAAGGCACAACGTGCAGGCTTCTTTCCAAAGGGCGAGTTGGGCCCCACAGCATCTTGCTTCCAGCTCTTTGGGAAGCTAAGAAACAACTCGCTCTGCACAGTGCTCTTACAGCCTACCGGGAACATCTCTTCCAAAGGCCTGTGAAACGCAGTTTCTTTGCAGGCCTGATCTGGCTGAAGTAGGACTTCTGCTCTGGGTGTGCTACTTTGCCCTAGAGCTGAAAGGCACAACGTGCAGGCTTCTTTCCAAAGGGCGAGTTGGGCCCCACAGCATCTTGCTTCCAGCTCTTTGGGAAGCTAAGAAACAACTCGCTCTGCACAGTGCTCTTACAGCCTACCGGGAACATCTCTTCCAAAGGCCTGTGAAACGCAGTTTCTTTGCAGGCCTGATCTGGCTGAAGTAGGACTTCTGCTCTGGGTGTGCTACTTTGCCCTAGAGCTGAAAGGCACAACGTGCAGGCTTCTTTCCAAAGGGCGAGTTGGGCCCCACAGCATCTTGCTTCCAGCTCTTTGGGAAGCTAAGAAACAACTCGCTCTGCACAGTGCTCTTACAGCCTACCGGGAACATCTCTTCCAAAGGCCTGTGAAACGCAGTTTCTTTGCAGGCCTGATCTGGCTGAAGTAGGACTTCTGCTCTGGGTGTGCTACTTTGCCCTAGAGCTGAAAGGCACAACGTGCAGGCTTCTTTCCAAAGGGCGAGTTGGGCCCCACAGCATCTTGCTTCCAGCTCTTTGGGAAGCTAAGAAACAACTCGCTCTGCACAGTGCTCTTACAGCCTACCGGGAACATCTCTTCCAAAGGCCTGTGAAACGCAGTTTCTTTGCAGGCCTGATCTGGCTGAAGTAGGACTTCTGCTCTGGGTGTGCTACTTTGCCCTAGAGCTGAAAGGCACAACGTGCAGGCTTCTTTCCAAAGGGCGAGTTGGGCCCCACAGCATCTTGCTTCCAGCTCTTTGGGAAGCTAAGAAACAACTCGCTCTGCACAGTGCTCTTACAGCCTACCGGGAACATCTCTTCCAAAGGCCTGTGAAACGCAGTTTCTTTGCAGGCCTGATCTGGCTGAAGTAGGACTTCTGCTCTGGGTGTGCTACTTTGCCCTAGAGCTGAAAGGCACAACGTGCAGGCTTCTTTCCAAAGGGCGAGTTGGGCCCCACAGCATCTTGCTTCCAGCTCTTTGGGAAGCTAAGAAACAACTCGCTCTGCACAGTGCTCTTACAGCCTACCGGGAACATCTCTTCCAAAGGCCTGTGAAACGCAGTTTCTTTGCAGGCCTGATCTGGCTGAAGTAGGACTTCTGCTCTGGGTGTGCTACTTTGCCCTAGAGCTGAAAGGCACAACGTGCAGGCTTCTTTCCAAAGGGCGAGTTGGGCCCCACAGCATCTTGCTTCCAGCTCTTTGGGAAGCTAAGAAACAACTCGCTCTGCACAGTGCTCTTACAGCCTACCGGGAACATCTCTTCCAAAGGCCTGTGAAACGCAGTTTCTTTGCAGGCCTGATCTGGCTGAAGTAGGACTTCTGCTCTGGGTGTGCTACTTTGCCCTAGAGCTGAAAGGCACAACGTGCAGGCTTCTTTCCAAAGGGCGAGTTGGGCCCCACAGCATCTTGCTTCCAGCTCTTTGGGAAGCTAAGAAACAACTCGCTCTGCACAGTGCTCTTACAGCCTACCGGGAACATCTCTTCCAAAGGCCTGTGAAACGCAGTTTCTTTGCAGGCCTGATCTGGCTGAAGTAGGACTTCTGCTCTGGGTGTGCTACTTTGCCCTAGAGCTGAAAGGCACAACGTGCAGGCTTCTCTACAAAGGGCGAGTTGGGCCCCACAGCATCTTGCTTCCAGCTCTTTGGGAAGCTAAGAAACAACTCGCTCTGCACAGTGCTCTTACAGCCTACCGGGAACATCTCTTCCAAAGGCCTGTGAAACGCAGTTTCTTTGCAGGCCTGATCTGGCTGAAGTAGGACTTCTGCTCTGGGTGTGCTACTTTGCCCTAGAGCTGAAAGGCACAACGTGCAGGCTTCTTTCCAAAGGGCGAGTTGGGCCCCACAGCATCTTGCTTCCAGCTCTTTGGGAAGCTAAGAAACAACTCGCTCTGCACAGTGCTCTTACAGCCTACCGGGAACATCTCTTCCAAAGGCCTGTGAAACGCAGTTTCTTTGCAGGCCTGATCTGGCTGAAGTAGGACTTCTGCTCTGGGTGTGCTACTTTGCCCTAGAGCTGAAAGGCACAACGTGCAGGCTTCTTTCCAAAGGGCGAGTTGGGCCCCACAGCATCTTGCTTCCAGCTCTTTGGGAAGCTAAGAAACAACTCGCTCTGCACAGTGCTCTTACAGCCTACCGGGAACATCTCTTCCAAAGGCCTGTGAAACGCAGTTTCTTTGCAGGCCTGATCTGGCTGAAGTAGGACTTCTGCTCTGGGTGTGCTACTTTGCCCTAGAGCTGAAAGGCACAACGTGCAGGCTTCTTTCCAAAGGGCGAGTTGGGCCCCACAGCATCTTGCTTCCAGCTCTTTGGGAAGCTAAGAAACAACTCGCTCTGCACAGTGCTCTTACAGCCTACCGGGAACATCTCTTCCAAAGGCCTGTGAAACGCAGTTTCTTTGCAGGCCTGATCTGGCTGAAGTAGGACTTCTGCTCTGGGTGTGCTACTTTGCCCTAGAGCTGAAAGGCACAACGTGCAGGCTTCTTTCCAAAGGGCGAGTTGGGCCCCACAGCATCTTGCTTCCAGCTCTTTGGGAAGCTAAGAAACAACTCGCTCTGCACAGTGCTCTTACAGCCTACCGGGAACATCTCTTCCAAAGGCCTGTGAAACGCAGTTTCTTTGCAGGCCTGATCTGGCTGAAGTAGGACTTCTGCTCTGGGTGTGCTACTTTGCCCTAGAGCTGAAAGGCACAACGTGCAGGCTTCTTTCCAAAGGGCGAGTTGGGCCCCACAGCATCTTGCTTCCAGCTCTTTGGGAAGCTAAGAAACAACTCGCTCTGCACAGTGCTCTTACAGCCTACCGGGAACATCTCTTCCAAAGGCCTGTGAAACGCAGTTTCTTTGCAGGCCTGATCTGGCTGAAGTAGGACTTCTGCTCTGGGTGTGCTACTTTGCCCTAGAGCTGAAAGGCACAACGTGCAGGCTTCTTTCCAAAGGGCGAGTTGGGCCCCACAGCATCTTGCTTCCAGCTCTTTGGGAAGCTAAGAAACAACTCGCTCTGCACAGTGCTCTTACAGCCTACCGGGAACATCTCTTCCAAAGGCCTGTGAAACGCAGTTTCTTTGCAGGCCTGATCTGGCTGAAGTAGGACTTCTGCTCTGGGTGTGCTACTTTGCCCTAGAGCTGAAAGGCACAACGTGCAGGCTTCTTTCCAAAGGGCGAGTTGGGCCCCACAGCATCTTGCTTCCAGCTCTTTGGGAAGCTAAGAAACAACTCGCTCTGCACAGTGCTCTTACAGCCTAGTGGGAACATCTCTTCCAAAGGCCTGTGAAACGCAGTTTCTTTGCAGGCCTGATCTGGCTGAAGTAGGACTTCTGCTCTGGGTGTGCTACTTTGCCCTAGAGCTGAAAGGCACAACGTGCAGGCTTCTTTCCAAAGGGCGAGTTGGGCCCCACAGCATCTTGCTTCCAGCTCTTTGGGAAGCTAAGAAACAACTCGCTCTGCACAGTGCTCTTACAGCCTACCGGGAACATCTCTTCCAAAGGCCTGTGAAACGCAGTTTCTTTGCAGGCCTGATCTGGCTGAAGTAGGACTTCTGCTCTGGGTGTGCTACTTTGCCCTAGAGCTGAAAGGCACAACGTGCAGGCTTCTTTCCAAAGGGCGAGTTGGGCCCCACAGCATCTTGCTTCCAGCTCTTTGGGAAGCTAAGAAACAACTCGCTCTGCACAGTGCTCTTACAGCCTACCGGGAACATCTCTTCCAAAGGCCTGTGAAACGCAGTTTCTTTGCAGGCCTGATCTGGCTGAAGTAGGACTTCTGCTCTGGGTGTGCTACTTTGCCCTAGAGCTGAAAGGCACAACGTGCAGGCTTCTCTACAAAGGGCGAGTTGGGCCCCACAGCATCTTGCTTCCAGCTCTTTGGGAAGCTAAGAAACAACTCGCTCTGCACAGTGCTCTTACAGCCTACCGGGAACATCTCTTCCAAAGGCCTGTGAAACGCAGTTTCTTTGCAGGCCTGATCTGGCTGAAGTAGGACTTCTGCTCTGGGTGTGCTACTTTGCCCTAGAGCTGAAAGGCACAACGTGCAGGCTTCTTTCCAAAGGGCGAGTTGGGCCCCACAGCATCTTGCTTCCAGCTCTTTGGGAAGCTAAGAAACAACTCGCTCTGCACAGTGCTCTTACAGCCTACCGGGAACATCTCTTCCAAAGGCCTGTGAAACGCAGTTTCTTTGCAGGCCTGATCTGGCTGAAGTAGGACTTCTGCTCTGGGTGTGCTACTTTGCCCTAGAGCTGAAAGGCACAACGTGCAGGCTTCTTTCCAAAGGGCGAGTTGGGCCCCACAGCATCTTGCTTCCAGCTCTTTGGGAAGCTAAGAAACAACTCGCTCTGCACAGTGCTCTTACAGCCTACCGGGAACATCTCTTCCAAAGGCCTGTGAAACGCAGTTTCTTTGCAGGCCTGATCTGGCTGAAGTAGGACTTCTGCTCTGGGTGTGCTACTTTGCCCTAGAGCTGAAAGGCACAACGTGCAGGCTTCTTTCCAAAGGGCGAGTTGGGCCCCACAGCATCTTGCTTCCAGCTCTTTGGGAAGCTAAGAAACAACTCGCTCTGCACAGTGCTCTTACAGCCTACCGGGAACATCTCTTCCAAAGGCCTGTGAAACGCAGTTTCTTTGCAGGCCTGATCTGGCTGAAGTAGGACTTCTGCTCTGGGTGTGCTACTTTGCCCTAGAGCTGAAAGGCACAACGTGCAGGCTTCTTTCCAAAGGGCGAGTTGGGCCCCACAGCATCTTGCTTCCAGCTCTTTGGGAAGCTAAGAAACAACTCGCTCTGCACAGTGCTCTTACAGCCTACCGGGAACATCTCTTCCAAAGGCCTGTGAAACGCAGTTTCTTTGCAGGCCTGATCTGGCTGAAGTAGGACTTCTGCTCTGGGTGTGCTACTTTGCCCTAGAGCTGAAAGGCACAACGTGCAGGCTTCTTTCCAAAGGGCGAGTTGGGCCCCACAGCATCTTGCTTCCAGCTCTTTGGGAAGCTAAGAAACAACTCGCTCTGCACAGTGCTCTTACAGCCTACCGGGAACATCTCTTCCAAAGGCCTGTGAAACGCAGTTTCTTTGCAGGCCTGATCTGGCTGAAGTAGGACTTCTGCTCTGGGTGTGCTACTTTGCCCTAGAGCTGAAAGGCACAACGTGCAGGCTTCTTTCCAAAGGGCGAGTTGGGCCCCACAGCATCTTGCTTCCAGCTCTTTGGGAAGCTAAGAAACAACTCGCTCTGCACAGTGCTCTTACAGCCTACCGGGAACATCTCTTCCAAAGGCCTGTGAAACGCAGTTTCTTTGCAGGCCTGATCTGGCTGAAGTAGGACTTCTGCTCTGGGTGTGCTACTTTGCCCTAGAGCTGAAAGGCACAACGTGCAGGCTTCTTTCCAAAGGGCGAGTTGGGCCCCACAGCATCTTGCTTCCAGCTCTTTGGGAAGCTAAGAAACAACTCGCTCTGCACAGTGCTCTTACAGCCTACCGGGAACATCTCTTCCAAAGGCCTGTGAAACGCAGTTTCTTTGCAGGCCTGATCTGGCTGAAGTAGGACTTCTGCTCTGGGTGTGCTACTTTGCCCTAGAGCTGAAAGGCACAACGTGCAGGCTTCTCTACAAAGGGCGAGTTGGGCCCCACAGCATCTTGCTTCCAGCTCTTTGGGAAGCTAAGAAACAACTCGCTCTGCACAGTGCTCTTACAGCCTACCGGGAACATCTCTTCCAAAGGCCTGTGAAACGCAGTTTCTTTGCAGGCCTGATCTGGCTGAAGTAGGACTTCTGCTCTGGGTGTGCTACTTTGCCCTAGAGCTGAAAGGCACAACGTGCAGGCTTCTTTCCAAAGGGCGAGTTGGGCCCCACAGCATCTTGCTTCCAGCTCTTTGGGAAGCTAAGAAACAACTCGCTCTGCACAGTGCTCTTACAGCCTACCGGGAACATCTCTTCCAAAGGCCTGTGAAACGCAGTTTCTTTGCAGGCCTGATCTGGCTGAAGTAGGACTTCTGCTCTGGGTGTGCTACTTTGCCCTAGAGCTGAAAGGCACAACGTGCAGGCTTCTTTCCAAAGGGCGAGTTGGGCCCCACAGCATCTTGCTTCCAGCTCTTTGGGAAGCTAAGAAACAACTCGCTCTGCACAGTGCTCTTACAGCCTACCGGGAACATCTCTTCCAAAGGCCTGTGAAACGCAGTTTCTTTGCAGGCCTGATCTGGCTGAAGTAGGACTTCTGCTCTGGGTGTGCTACTTTGCCCTAGAGCTGAAAGGCACAACGTGCAGGCTTCTTTCCAAAGGGCGAGTTGGGCCCCACAGCATCTTGCTTCCAGCTCTTTGGGAAGCTAAGAAACAACTCGCTCTGCACAGTGCTCTTACAGCCTACCGGGAACATCTCTTCCAAAGGCCTGTGAAACGCAGTTTCTTTGCAGGCCTGATCTGGCTGAAGTAGGACTTCTGCTCTGGGTGTGCTACTTTGCCCTAGAGCTGAAAGGCACAACGTGCAGGCTTCTTTCCAAAGGGCGAGTTGGGCCCCACAGCATCTTGCTTCCAGCTCTTTGGGAAGCTAAGAAACAACTCGCTCTGCACAGTGCTCTTACAGCCTAGTGGGAACATCTCTTCCAAAGGCCTGTGAAACGCAGTTTCTTTGCAGGCCTGATCTGGCTGAAGTAGGACTTCTGCTCTGGGTGTGCTACTTTGCCCTAGAGCTGAAAGGCACAACGTGCAGGCTTCTTTCCAAAGGGCGAGTTGGGCCCCACAGCATCTTGCTTCCAGCTCTTTGGGAAGCTAAGAAACAACTCGCTCTGCACAGTGCTCTTACAGCCTACCGGGAACATCTCTTCCAAAGGCCTGTGAAACGCAGTTTCTTTGCAGGCCTGATCTGGCTGAAGTAGGACTTCTGCTCTGGGTGTGCTACTTTGCCCTAGAGCTGAAAGGCACAACGTGCAGGCTTCTTTCCAAAGGGCGAGTTGGGCCCCACAGCATCTTGCTTCCAGCTCTTTGGGAAGCTAAGAAACAACTCGCTCTGCACAGTGCTCTTACAGCCTACCGGGAACATCTCTTCCAAAGGCCTGTGAAACGCAGTTTCTTTGCAGGCCTGATCTGGCTGAAGTAGGACTTCTGCTCTGGGTGTGCTACTTTGCCCTAGAGCTGAAAGGCACAACGTGCAGGCTTCTTTCCAAAGGGCGAGTTGGGCCCCACAGCATCTTGCTTCCAGCTCTTTGGGAAGCTAAGAAACAACTCGCTCTGCACAGTGCTCTTACAGCCTACCGGGAACATCTCTTCCAAAGGCCTGTGAAACGCAGTTTCTTTGCAGGCCTGATCTGGCTGAAGTAGGACTTCTGCTCTGGGTGTGCTACTTTGCCCTAGAGCTGAAAGGCACAACGTGCAGGCTTCTTTCCAAAGGGCGAGTTGGGCCCCACAGCATCTTGCTTCCAGCTCTTTGGGAAGCTAAGAAACAACTCGCTCTGCACAGTGCTCTTACAGCCTACCGGGAACATCTCTTCCAAAGGCCTGTGAAACGCAGTTTCTTTGCAGGCCTGATCTGGCTGAAGTAGGACTTCTGCTCTGGGTGTGCTACTTTGCCCTAGAGCTGAAAGGCACAACGTGCAGGCTTCTTTCCAAAGGGCGAGTTGGGCCCCACAGCATCTTGCTTCCAGCTCTTTGGGAAGCTAAGAAACAACTCGCTCTGCACAGTGCTCTTACAGCCTAGCGGGAACATCTCTTCCAAAGGCCTGTGAAACGCAGTTTCTTTGCAGGCCTGATCTGGCTGAAGTAGGACTTCTGCTCTGGGTGTGCTACTTTGCCCTAGAGCTGAAAGGCACAACGTGCAGGCTTCTTTCCAAAGGGCGAGTTGGGCCCCACAGCATCTTGCTTCCAGCTCTTTGGGAAGCTAAGAAACAACTCGCTCTGCACAGTGCTCTTACAGCCTACCGGGAACATCTCTTCCAAAGGCCTGTGAAACGCAGTTTCTTTGCAGGCCTGATCTGGCTGAAGTAGGACTTCTGCTCTGGGTGTGCTACTTTGCCCTAGAGCTGAAAGGCACAACGTGCAGGCTTCTTTCCAAAGGGCGAGTTGGGCCCCACAGCATCTTGCTTCCAGCTCTTTGGGAAGCTAAGAAACAACTCGCTCTGCACAGTGCTCTTACAGCCTAGTGGGAACATCTCTTCCAAAGGCCTGTGAAACGCAGTTTCTTTGCAGGCCTGATCTGGCTGAAGTAGGACTTCTGCTCTGGGTGTGCTACTTTGCCCTAGAGCTGAAAGGCACAACGTGCAGGCTTCTTTCCAAAGGGCGAGTTGGGCCCCACAGCATCTTGCTTCCAGCTCTTTGGGAAGCTAAGAAACAACTCGCTCTGCACAGTGCTCTTACAGCCTACCGGGAACATCTCTTCCAAAGGCCTGTGAAACGCAGTTTCTTTGCAGGCCTGATCTGGCTGAAGTAGGACTTCTGCTCTGGGTGTGCTACTTTGCCCTAGAGCTGAAAGGCACAACGTGCAGGCTTCTTTCCAAAGGGCGAGTTGGGCCCCACAGCATCTTGCTTCCAGCTCTTTGGGAAGCTAAGAAACAACTCGCTCTGCACAGTGCTCTTACAGCCTAGCGGGAACATCTCTTCCAAAGGCCTGTGAAACGCAGTTTCTTTGCAGGCCTGATCTGGCTGAAGTAGGACTTCTGCTCTGGGTGTGCTACTTTGCCCTAGAGCTGAAAGGCACAACGTGCAGGCTTCTTTCCAAAGGGCGAGTTGGGCCCCACAGCATCTTGCTTCCAGCTCTTTGGGAAGCTAAGAAACAACTCGCTCTGCACAGTGCTCTTACAGCCTAGTGGGAACATCTCTTCCAAAGGCCTGTGAAACGCAGTTTCTTTGCAGGCCTGATCTGGCTGAAGTAGGACTTCTGCTCTGGGTGTGCTACTTTGCCCTAGAGCTGAAAGGCACAACGTGCAGGCTTCTTTCCAAAGGGCGAGTTGGGCCCCACAGCATCTTGCTTCCAGCTCTTTGGGAAGCTAAGAAACAACTCGCTCTGCACAGTGCTCTTACAGCCTACCGGGAACATCTCTTCCAAAGGCCTGTGAAACGCAGTTTCTTTGCAGGCCTGATCTGGCTGAAGTAGGACTTCTGCTCTGGGTGTGCTACTTTGCCCTAGAGCTGAAAGGCACAACGTGCAGGCTTCTCTACAAAGGGCGAGTTGGGCCCCACAGCATCTTGCTTCCAGCTCTTTGGGAAGCTAAGAAACAACTCGCTCTGCACAGTGCTCTTACAGCCTACCGGGAACATCTCTTCCAAAGGCCTGTGAAACGCAGTTTCTTTGCAGGCCTGATCTGGCTGAAGTAGGACTTCTGCTCTGGGTGTGCTACTTTGCCCTAGAGCTGAAAGGCACAACGTGCAGGCTTCTTTCCAAAGGGCGAGTTGGGCCCCACAGCATCTTGCTTCCAGCTCTTTGGGAAGCTAAGAAACAACTCGCTCTGCACAGTGCTCTTACAGCCTACCGGGAACATCTCTTCCAAAGGCCTGTGAAACGCAGTTTCTTTGCAGGCCTGATCTGGCTGAAGTAGGACTTCTGCTCTGGGTGTGCTACTTTGCCCTAGAGCTGAAAGGCACAACGTGCAGGCTTCTTTCCAAAGGGCGAGTTGGGCCCCACAGCATCTTGCTTCCAGCTCTTTGGGAAGCTAAGAAACAACTCGCTCTGCACAGTGCTCTTACAGCCTACCGGGAACATCTCTTCCAAAGGCCTGTGAAACGCAGTTTCTTTGCAGGCCTGATCTGGCTGAAGTAGGACTTCTGCTCTGGGTGTGCTACTTTGCCCTAGAGCTGAAAGGCACAACGTGCAGGCTTCTTTCCAAAGGGCGAGTTGGGCCCCACAGCATCTTGCTTCCAGCTCTTTGGGAAGCTAAGAAACAACTCGCTCTGCACAGTGCTCTTACAGCCTACCGGGAACATCTCTTCCAAAGGCCTGTGAAACGCAGTTTCTTTGCAGGCCTGATCTGGCTGAAGTAGGACTTCTGCTCTGGGTGTGCTACTTTGCCCTAGAGCTGAAAGGCACAACGTGCAGGCTTCTTTCCAAAGGGCGAGTTGGGCCCCACAGCATCTTGCTTCCAGCTCTTTGGGAAGCTAAGAAACAACTCGCTCTGCACAGTGCTCTTACAGCCTACCGGGAACATCTCTTCCAAAGGCCTGTGAAACGCAGTTTCTTTGCAGGCCTGATCTGGCTGAAGTAGGACTTCTGCTCTGGGTGTGCTACTTTGCCCTAGAGCTGAAAGGCACAACGTGCAGGCTTCTTTCCAAAGGGCGAGTTGGGCCCCACAGCATCTTGCTTCCAGCTCTTTGGGAAGCTAAGAAACAACTCGCTCTGCACAGTGCTCTTACAGCCTACCGGGAACATCTCTTCCAAAGGCCTGTGAAACGCAGTTTCTTTGCAGGCCTGATCTGGCTGAAGTAGGACTTCTGCTCTGGGTGTGCTACTTTGCCCTAGAGCTGAAAGGCACAACGTGCAGGCTTCTTTCCAAAGGGCGAGTTGGGCCCCACAGCATCTTGCTTCCAGCTCTTTGGGAAGCTAAGAAACAACTCGCTCTGCACAGTGCTCTTACAGCCTACCGGGAACATCTCTTCCAAAGGCCTGTGAAACGCAGTTTCTTTGCAGGCCTGATCTGGCTGAAGTAGGACTTCTGCTCTGGGTGTGCTACTTTGCCCTAGAGCTGAAAGGCACAACGTGCAGGCTTCTTTCCAAAGGGCGAGTTGGGCCCCACAGCATCTTGCTTCCAGCTCTTTGGGAAGCTAAGAAACAACTCGCTCTGCACAGTGCTCTTACAGCCTACCGGGAACATCTCTTCCAAAGGCCTGTGAAACGCAGTTTCTTTGCAGGCCTGATCTGGCTGAAGTAGGACTTCTGCTCTGGGTGTGCTACTTTGCCCTAGAGCTGAAAGGCACAACGTGCAGGCTTCTCTCCAAAGGGCGAGTTGGGCCCCACAGCATCTTGCTTCCAGCTCTTTGGGAAGCTAAGAAACAACTCGCTCTGCACAGTGCTCTTACAGCCTACCGGGAACATCTCTTCCAAAGGCCTGTGAAACGCAGTTTCTTTGCAGGCCTGATCTGGCTGAAGTAGGACTTCTGCTCTGGGTGTGCTACTTTGCCCTAGAGCTGAAAGGCACAACGTGCAGGCTTCTTTCCAAAGGGCGAGTTGGGCCCCACAGCATCTTGCTTCCAGCTCTTTGGGAAGCTAAGAAACAACTCGCTCTGCACAGTGCTCTTACAGCCTACCGGGAACATCTCTTCCAAAGGCCTGTGAAACGCAGTTTCTTTGCAGGCCTGATCTGGCTGAAGTAGGACTTCTGCTCTGGGTGTGCTACTTTGCCCTAGAGCTGAAAGGCACAACGTGCAGGCTTCTTTCCAAAGGGCGAGTTGGGCCCCACAGCATCTTGCTTCCAGCTCTTTGGGAAGCTAAGAAACAACTCGCTCTGCACAGTGCTCTTACAGCCTACCGGGAACATCTCTTCCAAAGGCCTGTGAAACGCAGTTTCTTTGCAGGCCTGATCTGGCTGAAGTAGGACTTCTGCTCTGGGTGTGCTACTTTGCCCTAGAGCTGAAAGGCACAACGTGCAGGCTTCTTTCCAAAGGGCGAGTTGGGCCCCACAGCATCTTGCTTCCAGCTCTTTGGGAAGCTAAGAAACAACTCGCTCTGCACAGTGCTCTTACAGCCTACCGGGAACATCTCTTCCAAAGGCCTGTGAAACGCAGTTTCTTTGCAGGCCTGATCTGGCTGAAGTAGGACTTCTGCTCTGGGTGTGCTACTTTGCCCTAGAGCTGAAAGGCACAACGTGCAGGCTTCTTTCCAAAGGGCGAGTTGGGCCCCACAGCATCTTGCTTCCAGCTCTTTGGGAAGCTAAGAAACAACTCGCTCTGCACAGTGCTCTTACAGCCTACCGGGAACATCTCTTCCAAAGGCCTGTGAAACGCAGTTTCTTTGCAGGCCTGATCTGGCTGAAGTAGGACTTCTGCTCTGGGTGTGCTACTTTGCCCTAGAGCTGAAAGGCACAACGTGCAGGCTTCTTTCCAAAGGGCGAGTTGGGCCCCACAGCATCTTGCTTCCAGCTCTTTGGGAAGCTAAGAAACAACTCGCTCTGCACAGTGCTCTTACAGCCTACCGGGAACATCTCTTCCAAAGGCCTGTGAAACGCAGTTTCTTTGCAGGCCTGATCTGGCTGAAGTAGGACTTCTGCTCTGGGTGTGCTACTTTGCCCTAGAGCTGAAAGGCACAACGTGCAGGCTTCTTTCCAAAGGGCGAGTTGGGCCCCACAGCATCTTGCTTCCAGCTCTTTGGGAAGCTAAGAAACAACTCGCTCTGCACAGTGCTCTTACAGCCTACCGGGAACATCTCTTCCAAAGGCCTGTGAAACGCAGTTTCTTTGCAGGCCTGATCTGGCTGAAGTAGGACTTCTGCTCTGGGTGTGCTACTTTGCCCTAGAGCTGAAAGGCACAACGTGCAGGCTTCTTTCCAAAGGGCGAGTTGGGCCCCACAGCATCTTGCTTCCAGCTCTTTGGGAAGCTAAGAAACAACTCGCTCTGCACAGTGCTCTTACAGCCTAGCGGGAACATCTCTTCCAAAGGCCTGTGAAACGCAGTTTCTTTGCAGGCCTGATCTGGCTGAAGTAGGACTTCTGCTCTGGGTGTGCTACTTTGCCCTAGAGCTGAAAGGCACAACGTGCAGGCTTCTTTCCAAAGGGCGAGTTGGGCCCCACAGCATCTTGCTTCCAGCTCTTTGGGAAGCTAAGAAACAACTCGCTCTGCACAGTGCTCTTACAGCCTACCGGGAACATCTCTTCCAAAGGCCTGTGAAACGCAGTTTCTTTGCAGGCCTGATCTGGCTGAAGTAGGACTTCTGCTCTGGGTGTGCTACTTTGCCCTAGAGCTGAAAGGCACAACGTGCAGGCTTCTTTCCAAAGGGCGAGTTGGGCCCCACAGCATCTTGCTTCCAGCTCTTTGGGAAGCTAAGAAACAACTCGCTCTGCACAGTGCTCTTACAGCCTACCGGGAACATCTCTTCCAAAGGCCTGTGAAACGCAGTTTCTTTGCAGGCCTGATCTGGCTGAAGTAGGACTTCTGCTCTGGGTGTGCTACTTTGCCCTAGAGCTGAAAGGCACAACGTGCAGGCTTCTTTCCAAAGGGCGAGTTGGGCCCCACAGCATCTTGCTTCCAGCTCTTTGGGAAGCTAAGAAACAACTCGCTCTGCACAGTGCTCTTACAGCCTACCGGGAACATCTCTTCCAAAGGCCTGTGAAACGCAGTTTCTTTGCAGGCCTGATCTGGCTGAAGTAGGACTTCTGCTCTGGGTGTGCTACTTTGCCCTAGAGCTGAAAGGCACAACGTGCAGGCTTCTTTCCAAAGGGCGAGTTGGGCCCCACAGCATCTTGCTTCCAGCTCTTTGGGAAGCTAAGAAACAACTCGCTCTGCACAGTGCTCTTACAGCCTACGCGGGAACATCTCTTCCAAAGGCCTGTGAAACGCAGTTTCTTTGCAGGCCTGATCTGGCTGAAGTAGGACTTCTGCTCTGGGTGTGCTACTTTGCCCTAGAGCTGAAAGGCACAACGTGCAGGCTTCTTTCCAAAGGGCGAGTTGGGCCCCACAGCATCTTGCTTCCAGCTCTTTGGGAAGCTAAGAAACAACTCGCTCTGCACAGTGCTCTTACAGCCTACCGGGAACATCTCTTCCAAAGGCCTGTGAAACGCAGTTTCTTTGCAGGCCTGATCTGGCTGAAGTAGGACTTCTGCTCTGGGTGTGCTACTTTGCCCTAGAGCTGAAAGGCACAACGTGCAGGCTTCTTTCCAAAGGGCGAGTTGGGCCCCACAGCATCTTGCTTCCAGCTCTTTGGGAAGCTAAGAAACAACTCGCTCTGCACAGTGCTCTTACAGCCTACCGGGAACATCTCTTCCAAAGGCCTGTGAAACGCAGTTTCTTTGCAGGCCTGATCTGGCTGAAGTAGGACTTCTGCTCTGGGTGTGCTACTTTGCCCTAGAGCTGAAAGGCACAACGTGCAGGCTTCTTTCCAAAGGGCGAGTTGGGCCCCACAGCATCTTGCTTCCAGCTCTTTGGGAAGCTAAGAAACAACTCGCTCTGCACAGTGCTCTTACAGCCTAGCGGGAACATCTCTTCCAAAGGCCTGTGAAACGCAGTTTCTTTGCAGGCCTGATCTGGCTGAAGTAGGACTTCTGCTCTGGGTGTGCTACTTTGCCCTAGAGCTGAAAGGCACAACGTGCAGGCTTCTTTCCAAAGGGCGAGTTGGGCCCCACAGCATCTTGCTTCCAGCTCTTTGGGAAGCTAAGAAACAACTCGCTCTGCACAGTGCTCTTACAGCCTACCGGGAACATCTCTTCCAAAGGCCTGTGAAACGCAGTTTCTTTGCAGGCCTGATCTGGCTGAAGTAGGACTTCTGCTCTGGGTGTGCTACTTTGCCCTAGAGCTGAAAGGCACAACGTGCAGGCTTCTTTCCAAAGGGCGAGTTGGGCCCCACAGCATCTTGCTTCCAGCTCTTTGGGAAGCTAAGAAACAACTCGCTCTGCACAGTGCTCTTACAGCCTACCGGGAACATCTCTTCCAAAGGCCTGTGAAACGCAGTTTCTTTGCAGGCCTGATCTGGCTGAAGTAGGACTTCTGCTCTGGGTGTGCTACTTTGCCCTAGAGCTGAAAGGCACAACGTGCAGGCTTCTTTCCAAAGGGCGAGTTGGGCCCCACAGCATCTTGCTTCCAGCTCTTTGGGAAGCTAAGAAACAACTCGCTCTGCACAGTGCTCTTACAGCCTACCGGGAACATCTCTTCCAAAGGCCTGTGAAACGCAGTTTCTTTGCAGGCCTGATCTGGCTGAAGTAGGACTTCTGCTCTGGGTGTGCTACTTTGCCCTAGAGCTGAAAGGCACAACGTGCAGGCTTCTTTCCAAAGGGCGAGTTGGGCCCCACAGCATCTTGCTTCCAGCTCTTTGGGAAGCTAAGAAACAACTCGCTCTGCACAGTGCTCTTACAGCCTACCGGGAACATCTCTTCCAAAGGCCTGTGAAACGCAGTTTCTTTGCAGGCCTGATCTGGCTGAAGTAGGACTTCTGCTCTGGGTGTGCTACTTTGCCCTAGAGCTGAAAGGCACAACGTGCAGGCTTCTTTCCAAAGGGCGAGTTGGGCCCCACAGCATCTTGCTTCCAGCTCTTTGGGAAGCTAAGAAACAACTCGCTCTGCACAGTGCTCTTACAGCCTACCGGGAACATCTCTTCCAAAGGCCTGTGAAACGCAGTTTCTTTGCAGGCCTGATCTGGCTGAAGTAGGACTTCTGCTCTGGGTGTGCTACTTTGCCCTAGAGCTGAAAGGCACAACGTGCAGGCTTCTTTCCAAAGGGCGAGTTGGGCCCCACAGCATCTTGCTTCCAGCTCTTTGAGAAGCTAAGAAACAACTCGCTCTGCACAGTGCTCTTACAGCCTACCGGGAACATCTCTTCCAAAGGCCTGTGAAACGCAGTTTCTTTGCAGGCCTGATCTGGCTGAAGTAGGACTTCTGCTCTGGGTGTGCTACTTTGCCCTAGAGCTGAAAGGCACAACGTGCAGGCTTCTTTCCAAAGGGCGAGTTGGGCCCCACAGCATCTTGCTTCCAGCTCTTTGGGAAGCTAAGAAACAACTCGCTCTGCACAGTGCTCTGACAGCCTACCGGGAACATCTCTTCCAAAGGCCTGTGAAAAGCAGTTTCCTTGCAGGCCTGATCTGGCTGAAGTAGGACTTCTGCTCTGGGTGTGCTACTTTTCCCTAGAGCTGAAAGGCACAACGTGCAGGCTTCTTTCCAAAGGGCGAGTTGGGCCCCACAGCATCTTGCTTCCAGCTCTTTGGGAAGCTAAGAAACAACTCGCTCTTCACAGTGCTCTTACAGCCTACCGGGAACATCTCTTCCAAAGGCCTGTGAAACGCAGTTTCTTTGCAGGCCTGATCTGGCTGAAGTAGGACTTCTGCTCTGGGTGTGCTACTTTGCCCTAGAGCTGAAAGGCACAACGTGCAGGCTTCTTTCCAAAGGGCGACTTGGGCCCCACAGCATCTTGCTTCCAGCTCTTTGGGAAGCTGAGAAACAACTCGCTCTGCACAGTGCTCTTACAGCCTAGTGGTAACATCACTTCCAAAGGCCTGTGAAACGCAGTTTCTTTGCAGGCCTGATCTGGCTGAAGTAGGACTTCTGCTCTGGGTGTGCTACTTTGCCCTAGAGCTGAAAGGCACAACGTGCAGGCTTCTTTCCAAAGGGCGAGTTGGGCCCCACATCATCTTGCTTCCAGCTCTTTGGGAAGCTAAGAAACAACTCGCTCTGCACAGTGCTCTTACAGCCTACCGGGAACATCTGTTCCAAAGGCCTGTGAAACGCAGTTTCTTTGCAGGCCTGATCTGGCTGAAGTAGGACTTCTGCTCTGGGTGTGCTACTTTGCCCTAGAGCTGAAAGGCACAACGTGCAGGCTTCTTTCCAAAGGGCGAGTTGGGCCCCACAGCATCTTGCTTCCAGCTCTTTGGGAAGCTAAGAAACAACTCGCTCTGCACAGTGCTCTTACAGCCTACCGGGAACATCTCTTCCAAAGGCCTGTGAAACGCAGTTTCTTTGCAGGCCTGATCTGGCTGAAGTAGGACTTCTGCTCTGGGTGTGCTACTTTGCCCTAGAGCTGAAAGGCACAACGTGCAGGCTTCTTTCCAAAGGGCGAGTTGGGCCCCACAGCATCTTGCTTCCAGCTCTTTGGGAAGCTAAGAAACAACTCGCTCTGCACAGTGCTCTTACAGCCTACCGGGAACATCTCTTCCAAAGGCCTGTGAAACGCAGTTTCTTTGCAGGCCTGATCTGGCTGAAGTAGGACTTCTGCTCTGGGTGTGCTACTTTGCCCTAGAGCTGAAAGGCACAACGTGCAGGCTTCTTTCCAAAGGGCGAGTTCGGCCCCACAGCATCTTGCTTCCAGCTCTTTGGGAAGCTAAGAAACAACTCGCTCTGCACAGTGCTCTTACAGCCTACCGGGAACATCTCTTCCAAAGGCCTGTGAAACGCAGTTTCTTTGCAGGCCTGATCTGGCTGAAGTAGGACTTCTGCTCTGGGTGTGCTACTTTGCCCTAGAGCTGAAAGGCACAACGTGCAGGCTTCTTTCCAAAGGGCGAGTTGGGCCCCACAGCATCTTGCTTCCAGCTCTTTGGGAAGCTAAGAAACAACTCGCTCTGCACAGTGCTCTTACAGCCTAGCGGGAACATCTCTTCCAAAGGCCTGTGAAACGCAGTTTCTTTGCAGGCCTGATCTGGCTGAAGTAGGACTTCTGCTCTGGGTGTGCTACTTTGCCCTAGAGCTGAAAGGCACAACGTGCAGGCTTCTTTCCAAAGGGCGAGTTGGGCCCCACAGCATCTTGCTTCCAGCTCTTTGGGAAGCTAAGAAACAACTCGCTCTGCACAGTGCTCTTACAGCCTACCGGGAACATCTCTTCCAAAGGCCTGTGAAACGCAGTTTCTTTGCAGGCCTGATCTGGCTGAAGTAGGACTTCTGCTCTGGGTGTGCTACTTTGCCCTAGAGCTGAAAGGCACAACGTGCAGGCTTCTTTCCAAAGGGCGAGTTGGGCCCCACAGCATCTTGCTTCCAGCTCTTTGGGAAGCTAAGAAACAACTCGCTCTGCACAGTGCTCTTACAGCCTACCGGGAACATCTCTTCCAAAGGCCTGTGAAACGCAGTTTCTTTGCAGGCCTGATCTGGCTGAAGTAGGACTTCTGCTCTGGGTGTGCTACTTTGCCCTAGAGCTGAAAGGCACAACGTGCAGGCTTCTTTCCAAAGGGCGAGTTGGGCCCCACAGCATCTTGCTTCCAGCTCTTTGGGAAGCTAAGAAACAACTCGCTCTGCACAGTGCTCTTACAGCCTAGTGGGAACATCTCTTCCAAAGGCCTGTGAAACGCAGTTTCTTTGCAGGCCTGATCTGGCTGAAGTAGGACTTCTGCTCTGGGTGTGCTACTTTGCCCTAGAGCTGAAAGGCACAACGTGCAGGCTTCTTTCCAAAGGGCGAGTTGGGCCCCACAGCATCTTGCTTCCAGCTCTTTGGGAAGCTAAGAAACAACTCGCTCTGCACAGTGCTCTTACAGCCTACGCGGGAACATCTCTTCCAAAGGCCTGTGAAACGCAGTTTCTTTGCAGGCCTGATCTGGCTGAAGTAGGACTTCTGCTCTGGGTGTGCTACTTTGCCCTAGAGCTGAAAGGCACAACGTGCAGGCTTCTTTCCAAAGGGCGAGTTGGGCCCCACAGCATCTTGCTTCCAGCTCTTTGGGAAGCTAAGAAACAACTCGCTCTGCACAGTGCTCTTACAGCCTACCGGGAACATCTCTTCCAAAGGCCTGTGAAACGCAGTTTCTTTGCAGGCCTGATCTGGCTGAAGTAGGACTTCTGCTCTGGGTGTGCTACTTTGCCCTAGAGCTGAAAGGCACAACGTGCAGGCTTCTTTCCAAAGGGCGAGTTGGGCCCCACAGCATCTTGCTTCCAGCTCTTTGGGAAGCTAAGAAACAACTCGCTCTGCACAGTGCTCTTACAGCCTACCGGGAACATCTCTTCCAAAGGCCTGTGAAACGCAGTTTCTTTGCAGGCCTGATCTGGCTGAAGTAGGACTTCTGCTCTGGGTGTGCTACTTTGCCCTAGAGCTGAAAGGCACAACGTGCAGGCTTCTTTCCAAAGGGCGAGTTGGGCCCCACAGCATCTTGCTTCCAGCTCTTTGGGAAGCTAAGAAACAACTCGCTCTGCACAGTGCTCTTACAGCCTACCGGGAACATCTCTTCCAAAGGCCTGTGAAACGCAGTTTCTTTGCAGGCCTGATCTGGCTGAAGTAGGACTTCTGCTCTGGGTGTGCTACTTTGCCCTAGAGCTGAAAGGCACAACGTGCAGGCTTCTTTCCAAAGGGCGAGTTGGGCCCCACAGCATCTTGCTTCCAGCTCTTTGGGAAGCTAAGAAACAACTCGCTCTGCACAGTGCTCTTACAGCCTACCGGGAACATCTCTTCCAAAGGCCTGTGAAACGCAGTTTCTTTGCAGGCCTGATCTGGCTGAAGTAGGACTTCTGCTCTGGGTGTGCTACTTTGCCCTAGAGCTGAAAGGCACAACGTGCAGGCTTCTTTCCAAAGGGCGAGTTGGGCCCCACAGCATCTTGCTTCCAGCTCTTTGGGAAGCTAAGAAACAACTCGCTCTGCACAGTGCTCTTACAGCCTAGCGGGAACATCTCTTCCAAAGGCCTGTGAAACGCAGTTTCTTTGCAGGCCTGATCTGGCTGAAGTAGGACTTCTGCTCTGGGTGTGCTACTTTGCCCTAGAGCTGAAAGGCACAACGTGCAGGCTTCTTTCCAAAGGGCGAGTTGGGCCCCACAGCATCTTGCTTCCAGCTCTTTGGGAAGCTAAGAAACAACTCGCTCTGCACAGTGCTCTTACAGCCTAGCGGGAACATCTCTTCCAAAGGCCTGTGAAACGCAGTTTCTTTGCAGGCCTGATCTGGCTGAAGTAGGACTTCTGCTCTGGGTGTGCTACTTTGCCCTAGAGCTGAAAGGCACAACGTGCAGGCTTCTTTCCAAAGGGCGAGTTGGGCCCCACAGCATCTTGCTTCCAGCTCTTTGGGAAGCTAAGAAACAACTCGCTCTGCACAGTGCTCTTACAGCCTACCGGGAACATCTCTTCCAAAGGCCTGTGAAACGCAGTTTCTTTGCAGGCCTGATCTGGCTGAAGTAGGACTTCTGCTCTGGGTGTGCTACTTTGCCCTAGAGCTGAAAGGCACAACGTGCAGGCTTCTTTCCAAAGGGCGAGTTGGGCCCCACAGCATCTTGCTTCCAGCTCTTTGGGAAGCTAAGAAACAACTCGCTCTGCACAGTGCTCTTACAGCCTAGCGGGAACATCTCTTCCAAAGGCCTGTGAAACGCAGTTTCTTTGCAGGCCTGATCTGGCTGAAGTAGGACTTCTGCTCTGGGTGTGCTACTTTGCCCTAGAGCTGAAAGGCACAACGTGCAGGCTTCTTTCCAAAGGGCGAGTTGGGCCCCACAGCATCTTGCTTCCAGCTCTTTGGGAAGCTAAGAAACAACTCGCTCTGCACAGTGCTCTTACAGCCTAGTGGGAACATCTCTTCCAAAGGCCTGTGAAACGCAGTTTCTTTGCAGGCCTGATCTGGCTGAAGTAGGACTTCTGCTCTGGGTGTGCTACTTTGCCCTAGAGCTGAAAGGCACAACGTGCAGGCTTCTTTCCAAAGGGCGAGTTGGGCCCCACAGCATCTTGCTTCCAGCTCTTTGGGAAGCTAAGAAACAACTCGCTCTGCACAGTGCTCTTACAGCCTAGTGGGAACATCTCTTCCAAAGGCCTGTGAAACGCAGTTTCTTTGCAGGCCTGATCTGGCTGAAGTAGGACTTCTGCTCTGGGTGTGCTACTTTGCCCTAGAGCTGAAAGGCACAACGTGCAGGCTTCTTTCCAAAGGGCGAGTTGGGCCCCACAGCATCTTGCTTCCAGCTCTTTGGGAAGCTAAGAAACAACTCGCTCTGCACAGTGCTCTTACAGCCTACCGGGAACATCTCTTCCAAAGGCCTGTGAAACGCAGTTTCTTTGCAGGCCTGATCTGGCTGAAGTAGGACTTCTGCTCTGGGTGTGCTACTTTGCCCTAGAGCTGAAAGGCACAACGTGCAGGCTTCTTTCCAAAGGGCGAGTTGGGCCCCACAGCATCTTGCTTCCAGCTCTTTGGGAAGCTAAGAAACAACTCGCTCTGCACAGTGCTCTTACAGCCTACCGGGAACATCTCTTCCAAAGGCCTGTGAAACGCAGTTTCTTTGCAGGCCTGATCTGGCTGAAGTAGGACTTCTGCTCTGGGTGTGCTACTTTGCCCTAGAGCTGAAAGGCACAACGTGCAGGCTTCTTTCCAAAGGGCGAGTTGGGCCCCACAGCATCTTGCTTCCAGCTCTTTGAGAAGCTAAGAAACAACTCGCTCTGCACAGTGCTCTTACAGCCTACCGGGAACATCTCTTCCAAAGGCCTGTGAAACGCAGTTTCTTTGCAGGCCTGATCTGGCTGAAGTAGGACTTCTGCTCTGGGTGTGCTACTTTGCCCTAGAGCTGAAAGGCACAACGTGCAGGCTTCTTTCCAAAGGGCGAGTTGGGCCCCACAGCATCTTGCTTCCAGCTCTTTGGGAAGCTAAGAAACATCTCGCTCTTCACAGTGCTCTTACAGCCTACCGGGAACATCTCTTCCAAAGGCCTGTGAAAAGCAGTTTCCTTGCTGGCCTGATCTGGCTGAAGTAGGACTTCTGCTCTGGGTGTGCTACTTTTCCCTAGAGCTGAAAGGCACAACGTGCAGGCTTCTTTCCAAAGGGCGAGTTGGGCCCCACAGCATCTTGCTTCCAGCTCTTTGGGAAGCTAAGAAACAACTCGCTCTTCACAGTGCTCTTACAGCCTACCGGGAACATCTCTTCCAAAGGCCTGTGAAACGCAGTTTCTTTGCAGGCCTGATCTGGCTGAAGTAGGACTTCTGCTCTGGGTGTGCTACTTTGCCCTAGAGCTCAAAGGCACAACGTGCAGGCTTCTTTCCAAAGGGCGAGTTGGGCCCCACAGCATCTTGCTTCCAGCTCTTTGGGAAGCTAAGAAACAACTCGCTCTGCACAGTGCTCTTACAGCCTACCGGGAACATCTCTTCCAAAGGCCTGTGAAACGCAGTTTCTTTGCAGGCCTGATCTGGCTGAAGTAGGACTTCTGCTCTGGGTGTGCTACTTTTCCCTAGAGCTGAAAGGCACAACGTGCAGGCTTCTTTCCAAAGGGCGAGTTGGGCCCCACAGCATCTTGCTTCCAGCTCTTTGGGAAGCTAAGAAACAACTCGCTCTGCACAGTGCTCTTACAGCCTACCGGGAACATCTCTTCCAAATCCTGTGAAACGCAGTTTCTTTGCAGGCCTGATCTGGCTGAAGTAGGACTTCTGCTCTGGGTGTGCTACTTTGCCCTAGAGCTGAAAGGCACAACGTGCAGGCTTCTTTCCAAAGGGCGAGTTGGGCCCCACAGCATCTTGCTTCCAGCTCTTTGGGAAGCTAAGAAACAACTCGCTCTGCACAGTGCTCTTACAGCCTAGTGGGAACATCTCTTCCAAAGGCCTGTGAAACGCAGTTTCTTTGCAGGCCTGATCTGGCTGAAGTAGGACTTCTGCTCTGGGTGTGCTACTTTGCCCTAGAGCTGAAAGGCACAACGTGCAGGCTTCTTTCCAAAGGGCGAGTTGGGCCCCACAGCATCTTGCTTCCACCTCTTTGGGAAGGTAAGAAACAGCTCGCTCTGCACAGTGCTCTTACAGCCTACCGGGAACATCTCTTCCAAAGGCCTGTGAAACGCAGTTTCTTTGCAGGCCTGATCTGGCTGAAGTAGGACTTCTGCTCTGGGTGTGCTACTTTGCCCTAGAGCTGAAAGGCACAACGTGCAGGCTTCTTTCCAAAGGGCGAGTTGGGCCCCACAGCATCTTGCTTCCAGCTCTTTGGGAAGCTAAGAAACAACTCGCTCTGCACAGTGCTCTTACAGCCTACCGGGAACATCTCTTCCAAAGGCCTGTGAAACGCAGTTTCTTTGCAGGCCTGATCTGGCTGAAGTAGGACTTCTGCTCTGGGTGTGCTACTTTGCCCTAGAGCTGAAAGGCACAACGTGCAGGCTTCTTTCCAAAGGGCGAGTTGGGCCCCACAGCATCTTGCTTCCAGCTCTTTGGGAAGCTGAGAAACAACTCGCTCTGCACAGTGCTCTTACAGCCTAGTGGGAACATCTCTTCGAAAGGCCTGTGAAACGCAGTTTCTTTGCAGGCCTGATCTGGCTGAAGTAGGACTTCTGCTCTGGGTGTGCTACTTTGCCCTAGAGCTGAAAGGCACAACGTGCAGGCTTCTTTCCAAAGGGCGAGTTGGGCCCCACAGCATCTTGCTTCCAGCTCTTTGGGAAGCTAAGAAACAACTCGCTCTCCACAGTGCTCTTACAGCCTAGTGGGAACATCTCTTCCAAAGGCTGTGAAACACAGTTTCTTTGCAGGCCTGATCTGGCTGAAGTAAGACTTCTGCTCTGGGTGTGCTACTTTGCCCTAGAGCTGAAAGGCACAACGTGCAGGCTTCTTTCCAAAGGGCGAGTTGGGCCCCACAGCATCTTGCTTCCAGCTCTTTGGGAAGCTAAGAAACAACTCGCTCTGCACAGTGCTCTAACAGCCTTCCGGGAACATCTCTTCCAAAGGCCTGTGAAACGCAGTTTCTTTGCAGGCCTGATCTGGCTGAAGTAGGACTTCTGCTCTGGGTGTGCTACTTTGCCCTAGAGCTGAAAGGCACAACGTGCAGGCTTCTTTCCAAAGGGCGAGTTGGGCCCCACAGCATCTTGCTTCCAGCTCTTTGGGAAGCTAAGAAACAACTCGCTCTGCACAGTGCTCTTACAGCCTACCGGGAACATCTCTTCCAAAGGCCTGTGAAACGCAGTTTCTTTGCAGGCCTGATCTGGCTGAAGTAGGACTTCTGCTCTGGGTGTGCTACTTTGCCCTAGAGCTGAAAGGCACAACGTGCAGGCTTCTTTCCAAAGGGCGAGTTGGGCCCCACAGCATCTTGCTTCCAGCTCTTTGGGAAGCTAAGAAACAACTCGCTCTGCACAGTGCTCTTACAGCCTAGTGGGAACATCTCTTCCAAAGGCCTGTGAAACGCAGTTTCTTTGCAGGCCTGATCTGGCTGAAGTAGGACTTCTGCTCTGGGTGTGCTACTTTGCCCTAGAGCTGAAAGGCACAACGTGCAGGCTTCTTTCCAAAGGGCGAGTTGGGCCCCACAGCATCTTGCTTCCAGCTCTTTGGGAAGCTAAGAAACAACTCGCTCTGCACAGTGCTCTGACAGCCTACCGGGAACATCTCTTCCAAAGGCCTGTGAAACGCAGTTTCTTTGCAGGCCTGATCTGGCTGAAGTAGGACTTCTGCTCTGGGTGTGCTACTTTGCCCTAGAGCTGAAAGGCACAACGTGCAGGCTTCTTTCCAAAGGGCGAGTTGGGCCCCACAGCATCTTGCTTCCAGCTCTTTGGGAAGCTAAGAAACAACTCGCTCTTCACAGTGCTCTTACAGCCTACCGGGAACATCTCTTCCAAAGGCCTGTGAAACGCAGTTTCTTTGCAGGCCTGATCTGGCTGAAGTAGGACTTCTGCTCTGGGTGTGCTACTTTGCCCTAGAGCTGAAAGGCACAACGTGCAGGCTTCTTTCCAAAGGGCGAGTTGGGCCCCACAGCATCTTGCTTCCAGCTCTTTGGGAAGCTAAGAAACAACTCGCTCTGCACAGTGCTCTTACAGCCTACCGGGAACATCTCTTCCAAAGGCCTGTGAAACGCAGTTTCTTTGCAGGCCTGATCTGGCTGAAGTAGGACTTCTGCTCTGGGTGTGCTACTTTGCCCTAGAGCTGAAAGGCACAACGTGCAGGCTTCTTTCCAAAGGGCGAGTTGGGCCCCACAGCATCTTGCTTCCAGCTCTTTGGGAAGCTAAGAAACAACTCGCTCTGCACAGTGCTCTTAAAGCCTACCGGGAACATCTCTTCCAAAGGCCTGTGAAACGCAGTTTCTTTGCAGGCCTGATCTGGCTGAAGTAGGACTTCTGCTCTGGGTGTGCTACTTTTCCCTAGAGCTGAAAGGCACAACGTGCAGGCTTCTTTCCAAAGGGCGAGTTGGGCCCCACAGCATCTTGCTTCCAGCTCTTTGGGAAGCTAAGAAACAACTCGCTCTGCACAGTGCTCTTACAGCCTAGCGGGAACATCTCTTCCAAAGGCCTGTGAAACGCAGTTTCTTTGCAGGCCTGATCTGGCTGAAGTAGGACTTCTGCTCTGGGTGTGCTACTTTGCCCTAGAGCTGAAAGGCACAACGTGCAGGCTTCTTTCCAAAGGGCGAGTTGGGCCCCACAGCATCTTGCTTCCACCTCTTTGGGAAGGTAAGAAACAGCTCGCTCTGCACAGTGCTCTTACAGCCTACCGGGAACATCTCTTCCAAAGGCCTGTGAAACGCAGTTTCTTTGCAGGCCTGATCTGGCTGAAGTAGGACTTCTGCTCTGGGTGTGCTACTTTGCCCTAGAGCTGAAAGGCACAACGTGCAGGCTTCTTTCCAAAGGGCGAGTTGGGCCCCACAGCATCTTGCTTCCAGCTCTTTGGGAAGCTAAGAAACAACTCGCTCTGCACAGTGCTCTTACAGCCTACCGGGAACATCTCTTCCAAAGGCCTGTGAAACGCAGTTTCTTTGCAGGCCTGATCTGGCTGAAGTAGGACTTCTGCTCTGGGTGTGCTACTTTGCCCTAGAGCTGAAAGGCACAACGTGCAGGCTTCTTTCCAAAGGGCGAGTTGGGCCCCACAGCATCTTGCTTCCAGCTCTTTGGGAAGCTGAGAAACAACTCGCTCTGCACAGTGCTCTTACAGCCTAGTGGGAACATCTCTTCGAAAGGCCTGTGAAACGCAGTTTCTTTGCAGGCCTGATCTGGCTGAAGTAGGACTTCTGCTCTGGGTGTGCTACTTTGCCCTAGAGCTGAAAGGCACAACGTGCAGGCTTCTTTCCAAAGGGCGAGTTGGGCCCCACAGCATCTTGCTTCCAGCTCTTTGGGAAGCTAAGAAACAACTCGCTCTCCACAGTGCTCTTACAGCCTAGTGGGAACATCTCTTCCAAAGGCTGTGAAACACAGTTTCTTTGCAGGCCTGATCTGGCTGAAGTAAGACTTCTGCTCTGGGTGTGCTACTTTGCCCTAGAGCTGAAAGGCACAACGTGCAGGCTTCTTTCCAAAGGGCGAGTTGGGCCCCACAGCATCTTGCTTCCAGCTCTTTGGGAAGCTAAGAAACAACTCGCTCTGCACAGTGCTCTAACAGCCTTCCGGGAACATCTCTTCCAAAGGCCTGTGAAACGCAGTTTCTTTGCAGGCCTGATCTGGCTGAAGTAGGACTTCTGCTCTGGGTGTGCTACTTTGCCCTAGAGCTGAAAGGCACAACGTGCAGGCTTCTTTCCAAAGGGCGAGTTGGGCCCCACAGCATCTTGCTTCCAGCTCTTTGGGAAGCTAATAAACAACTCGCTCTGCACAGTGCTCTTACAGCCTACCGGGAACATCTCTTCCAAAGGCCTGTGAAACGCAGTTTCTTTGCAGGCCTGATCTGGCTGAAGTAGGACTTCTGCTCTGGGTGTGCTACTTTGCCCTAGAGCTGAAAGGCACAACGTGAAGGCTTCTTTCCAAAGGGCGAGTTGGGCCCCACAGCATCTTGCTTCCAGCTCTTTGGGAAGGTAAGAAACAGCTCGCTCTGCACAGTGCTCTTACAGCCTACCGGGAACATCTCTTCCAAAGGCCTGTGAAACGCAGTTTCTTTGCAGGCCTGATCTGGCTGAAGTAGGACTTCTGCTCTGGGAGTGCTACTTTGCCCTAGAGCTGAAAGGCACAACGTGCAGGCTTCTTTCCAAAGGGCGAGTTGGGCCCCACAGCATCTTGCTTCCAGCTCTTTGGGAAGCTAAGAAACAACTCGCTCTGCACAGTGCTCTTACAGCCTACCGGGAACATCTCTTCCAAAGGCCTGTGAAACGCAGTTTCTTTGCAGGCCTGATCTGGCTGAAGTAGGACTTCTGCTCTGGGTGTGCTACTTTGCCCTAGAGCTGAAAGGCACAACGTGCAGGCTTCTTTCCAAAGGGCGAGTTGGGCCCCACAGCATCTTGCTTCCAGCTCTTTGGGAAGCTAAGAAACAACTCGCTCTGCACAGTGCTCTTACAGCCTACCGGGAACATCTCTTCCAAAGGCCTGTGAAACGCAGTTTCTTTGCAGGCCTGATCTGGCTGAAGTAGGACTTCTGCTCTGGGTGTGCTACTTTGCCCTAGAGCTGAAAGGCACAACGTGCAGGCTTCTTTCCAAAGGGCGAGTTGGGCCCCACAGCATCTTGCTTCCAGCTCTTTGGGAAGCTAAGAAACAACTCGCTCTGCACAGTGCTCTTACAGCCTACCGGGAACATCTCTTCCAAAGGCCTGTGAAACGCAGTTTCTTTGCAGGCCTGATCTGGCTGAAGTAGGACTTCTGCTCTGGGTGTGCTACTTTGCCCTAGAGCTGAAAGGCACAACGTGCAGGCTTCTTTCCAAAGGGCGAGTTGGGCCCCACAGCATCTTGCTTCCAGCTCTTTGGGAAGCTAAGAAACAACTCGCTCTGCACAGTGCTCTTACAGCCTACCGGGAACATCTCTTCCAAAGGCCTGTGAAACGCAGTTTCTTTGCAGGCCTGATCTGGCTGAAGTAGGACTTCTGCTCTGGGTGTGCTACTTTGCCCTAGAGCTGAAAGGCACAACGTGCAGGCTTCTTTCCAAAGGGCGAGTTGGGCCCCACAGCATCTTGCTTCCAGCTCTTTGGGAAGCTAAGAAACAACTCGCTCTGCACAGTGCTCTTACAGCCTACCGGGAACATCTCTTCCAAAGGCCTGTGAAACGCAGTTTCTTTGCAGGCCTGATCTGGCTGAAGTAGGACTTCTGCTCTGGGTGTGCTACTTTGCCCTAGAGCTGAAAGGCACAACGTGCAGGCTTCTTTCCAAAGGGCGAGTTGGGCCCCACAGCATCTTGCTTCCAGCTCTTTGGGAAGCTAAGAAACAACTCGCTCTGCACAGTGCTCTTACAGCCTACCGGGAACATCTCTTCCAAAGGCCTGTGAAACGCAGTTTCTTTGCAGGCCTGATCTGGCTGAAGTAGGACTTCTGCTCTGGGTGTGCTACTTTGCCCTAGAGCTGAAAGGCACAACGTGCAGGCTTCTTTCCAAAGGGCGAGTTGGGCCCCACAGCATCTTGCTTCCAGCTCTTTGGGAAGCTAAGAAACAACTCGCTCTGCACAGTGCTCTTACAGCCTACCGGGAACATCTCTTCCAAAGGCCTGTGAAACGCAGTTTCTTTGCAGGCCTGATCTGGCTGAAGTAGGACTTCTGCTCTGGGTGTGCTACTTTGCCCTAGAGCTGAAAGGCACAACGTGCAGGCTTCTTTCCAAAGGGCGAGTTGGGCCCCACAGCATCTTGCTTCCAGCTCTTTGGGAAGCTAAGAAACAACTCGCTCTGCACAGTGCTCTTACAGCCTACCGGGAACATCTCTTCCAAAGGCCTGTGAAACGCAGTTTCTTTGCAGGCCTGATCTGGCTGAAGTAGGACTTCTGCTCTGGGTGTGCTACTTTGCCCTAGAGCTGAAAGGCACAACGTGCAGGCTTCTTTCCAAAGGGCGAGTTGGGCCCCACAGCATCTTGCTTCCAGCTCTTTGGGAAGCTAAGAAACAACTCGCTCTGCACAGTGCTCTTACAGCCTACCGGGAACATCTCTTCCAAAGGCCTGTGAAACGCAGTTTCTTTGCAGGCCTGATCTGGCTGAAGTAGGACTTCTGCTCTGGGTGTGCTACTTTGCCCTAGAGCTGAAAGGCACAACGTGCAGGCTTCTTTCCAAAGGGCGAGTTGGGCCCCACAGCATCTTGCTTCCAGCTCTTTGGGAAGCTAAGAAACAACTCGCTCTGCACAGTGCTCTTACAGCCTACCGGGAACATCTCTTCCAAAGGCCTGTGAAACGCAGTTTCTTTGCAGGCCTGATCTGGCTGAAGTAGGACTTCTGCTCTGGGTGTGCTACTTTGCCCTAGAGCTGAAAGGCACAACGTGCAGGCTTCTTTCCAAAGGGCGAGTTGGGCCCCACAGCATCTTGCTTCCAGCTCTTTGGGAAGCTAAGAAACAACTCGCTCTGCACAGTGCTCTTACAGCCTACCGGGAACATCTCTTCCAAAGGCCTGTGAAACGCAGTTTCTTTGCAGGCCTGATCTGGCTGAAGTAGGACTTCTGCTCTGGGTGTGCTACTTTGCCCTAGAGCTGAAAGGCACAACGTGCAGGCTTCTTTCCAAAGGGCGAGTTGGGCCCCACAGCATCTTGCTTCCAGCTCTTTGGGAAGCTAAGAAACAACTCGCTCTGCACAGTGCTCTTACAGCCTACCGGGAACATCTCTTCCAAAGGCCTGTGAAACGCAGTTTCTTTGCAGGCCTGATCTGGCTGAAGTAGGACTTCTGCTCTGGGTGTGCTACTTTGCCCTAGAGCTGAAAGGCACAACGTGCAGGCTTCTTTCCAAAGGGCGAGTTGGGCCCCACAGCATCTTGCTTCCAGCTCTTTGGGAAGCTAAGAAACAACTCGCTCTGCACAGTGCTCTTACAGCCTAGCGGGAACATCTCTTCCAAAGGCCTGTGAAACGCAGTTTCTTTGCAGGCCTGATCTGGCTGAAGTAGGACTTCTGCTCTGGGTGTGCTACTTTGCCCTAGAGCTGAAAGGCACAACGTGCAGGCTTCTTTCCAAAGGGCGAGTTGGGCCCCACAGCATCTTGCTTCCAGCTCTTTGGGAAGCTAAGAAACAACTCGCTCTGCACAGTGCTCTTACAGCCTACCGGGAACATCTCTTCCAAAGGCCTGTGAAACGCAGTTTCTTTGCAGGCCTGATCTGGCTGAAGTAGGACTTCTGCTCTGGGTGTGCTACTTTGCCCTAGAGCTGAAAGGCACAACGTGCAGGCTTCTTTCCAAAGGGCGAGTTGGGCCCCACAGCATCTTGCTTCCAGCTCTTTGGGAAGCTAAGAAACAACTCGCTCTGCACAGTGCTCTTACAGCCTACCGGGAACATCTCTTCCAAAGGCCTGTGAAACGCAGTTTCTTTGCAGGCCTGATCTGGCTGAAGTAGGACTTCTGCTCTGGGTGTGCTACTTTGCCCTAGAGCTGAAAGGCACAACGTGCAGGCTTCTTTCCAAAGGGCGAGTTGGGCCCCACAGCATCTTGCTTCCAGCTCTTTGGGAAGCTAAGAAACAACTCGCTCTGCACAGTGCTCTTACAGCCTACCGGGAACATCTCTTCCAAAGGCCTGTGAAACGCAGTTTCTTTGCAGGCCTGATCTGGCTGAAGTAGGACTTCTGCTCTGGGTGTGCTACTTTGCCCTAGAGCTGAAAGGCACAACGTGCAGGCTTCTTTCCAAAGGGCGAGTTGGGCCCCACAGCATCTTGCTTCCAGCTCTTTGGGAAGCTAAGAAACAACTCGCTCTGCACAGTGCTCTTACAGCCTACCGGGAACATCTCTTCCAAAGGCCTGTGAAACGCAGTTTCTTTGCAGGCCTGATCTGGCTGAAGTAGGACTTCTGCTCTGGGTGTGCTACTTTGCCCTAGAGCTGAAAGGCACAACGTGCAGGCTTCTTTCCAAAGGGCGAGTTGGGCCCCACAGCATCTTGCTTCCAGCTCTTTGGGAAGCTAAGAAACAACTCGCTCTGCACAGTGCTCTTACAGCCTACCGGGAACATCTCTTCCAAAGGCCTGTGAAACGCAGTTTCTTTGCAGGCCTGATCTGGCTGAAGTAGGACTTCTGCTCTGGGTGTGCTACTTTGCCCTAGAGCTGAAAGGCACAACGTGCAGGCTTCTTTCCAAAGGGCGAGTTGGGCCCCACAGCATCTTGCTTCCAGCTCTTTGGGAAGCTAAGAAACAACTCGCTCTGCACAGTGCTCTTACAGCCTACCGGGAACATCTCTTCCAAAGGCCTGTGAAACGCAGTTTCTTTGCAGGCCTGATCTGGCTGAAGTAGGACTTCTGCTCTGGGTGTGCTACTTTGCCCTAGAGCTGAAAGGCACAACGTGCAGGCTTCTTTCCAAAGGGCGAGTTGGGCCCCACAGCATCTTGCTTCCAGCTCTTTGGGAAGCTAAGAAACAACTCGCTCTGCACAGTGCTCTTACAGCCTACCGGGAACATCTCTTCCAAAGGCCTGTGAAACGCAGTTTCTTTGCAGGCCTGATCTGGCTGAAGTAGGACTTCTGCTCTGGGTGTGCTACTTTGCCCTAGAGCTGAAAGGCACAACGTGCAGGCTTCTTTCCAAAGGGCGAGTTGGGCCCCACAGCATCTTGCTTCCAGCTCTTTGGGAAGCTAAGAAACAACTCGCTCTGCACAGTGCTCTTACAGCCTACCGGGAACATCTCTTCCAAAGGCCTGTGAAACGCAGTTTCTTTGCAGGCCTGATCTGGCTGAAGTAGGACTTCTGCTCTGGGTGTGCTACTTTGCCCTAGAGCTGAAAGGCACAACGTGCAGGCTTCTTTCCAAAGGGCGAGTTGGGCCCCACAGCATCTTGCTTCCAGCTCTTTGGGAAGCTAAGAAACAACTCGCTCTGCACAGTGCTCTTACAGCCTACCGGGAACATCTCTTCCAAAGGCCTGTGAAACGCAGTTTCTTTGCAGGCCTGATCTGGCTGAAGTAGGACTTCTGCTCTGGGTGTGCTACTTTGCCCTAGAGCTGAAAGGCACAACGTGCAGGCTTCTTTCCAAAGGGCGAGTTGGGCCCCACAGCATCTTGCTTCCAGCTCTTTGGGAAGCTAAGAAACAACTCGCTCTGCACAGTGCTCTTACAGCCTACCGGGAACATCTCTTCCAAAGGCCTGTGAAACGCAGTTTCTTTGCAGGCCTGATCTGGCTGAAGTAGGACTTCTGCTCTGGGTGTGCTACTTTGCCCTAGAGCTGAAAGGCACAACGTGCAGGCTTCTTTCCAAAGGGCGAGTTGGGCCCCACAGCATCTTGCTTCCAGCTCTTTGGGAAGCTAAGAAACAACTCGCTCTGCACAGTGCTCTTACAGCCTAGTGGGAACATCTCTTCCAAAGGCCTGTGAAACGCAGTTTCTTTGCAGGCCTGATCTGGCTGAAGTAGGACTTCTGCTCTGGGTGTGCTACTTTGCCCTAGAGCTGAAAGGCACAACGTGCAGGCTTCTTTCCAAAGGGCGAGTTGGGCCCCACAGCATCTTGCTTCCAGCTCTTTGGGAAGCTAAGAAACAACTCGCTCTGCACAGTGCTCTTACAGCCTACCGGGAACATCTCTTCCAAAGGCCTGTGAAACGCAGTTTCTTTGCAGGCCTGATCTGGCTGAAGTAGGACTTCTGCTCTGGGTGTGCTACTTTGCCCTAGAGCTGAAAGGCACAACGTGCAGGCTTCTTTCCAAAGGGCGAGTTGGGCCCCACAGCATCTTGCTTCCAGCTCTTTGGGAAGCTAAGAAACAACTCGCTCTGCACAGTGCTCTTACAGCCTACCGGGAACATCTCTTCCAAAGGCCTGTGAAACGCAGTTTCTTTGCAGGCCTGATCTGGCTGAAGTAGGACTTCTGCTCTGGGTGTGCTACTTTGCCCTAGAGCTGAAAGGCACAACGTGCAGGCTTCTTTCCAAAGGGCGAGTTGGGCCCCACAGCATCTTGCTTCCAGCTCTTTGGGAAGCTAAGAAACAACTCGCTCTGCACAGTGCTCTTACAGCCTAGCGGGAACATCTCTTCCAAAGGCCTGTGAAACGCAGTTTCTTTGCAGGCCTGATCTGGCTGAAGTAGGACTTCTGCTCTGGGTGTGCTACTTTGCCCTAGAGCTGAAAGGCACAACGTGCAGGCTTCTTTCCAAAGGGCGAGTTGGGCCCCACAGCATCTTGCTTCCAGCTCTTTGGGAAGCTAAGAAACAACTCGCTCTGCACAGTGCTCTTACAGCCTACCGGGAACATCTCTTCCAAAGGCCTGTGAAACGCAGTTTCTTTGCAGGCCTGATCTGGCTGAAGTAGGACTTCTGCTCTGGGTGTGCTACTTTGCCCTAGAGCTGAAAGGCACAACGTGCAGGCTTCTTTCCAAAGGGCGAGTTGGGCCCCACAGCATCTTGCTTCCAGCTCTTTGGGAAGCTAAGAAACAACTCGCTCTGCACAGTGCTCTTACAGCCTACCGGGAACATCTCTTCCAAAGGCCTGTGAAACGCAGTTTCTTTGCAGGCCTGATCTGGCTGAAGTAGGACTTCTGCTCTGGGTGTGCTACTTTGCCCTAGAGCTGAAAGGCACAACGTGCAGGCTTCTTTCCAAAGGGCGAGTTGGGCCCCACAGCATCTTGCTTCCAGCTCTTTGGGAAGCTAAGAAACAACTCGCTCTGCACAGTGCTCTTACAGCCTACCGGGAACATCTCTTCCAAAGGCCTGTGAAACGCAGTTTCTTTGCAGGCCTGATCTGGCTGAAGTAGGACTTCTGCTCTGGGTGTGCTACTTTGCCCTAGAGCTGAAAGGCACAACGTGCAGGCTTCTTTCCAAAGGGCGAGTTGGGCCCCACAGCATCTTGCTTCCAGCTCTTTGGGAAGCTAAGAAACAACTCGCTCTGCACAGTGCTCTTACAGCCTACCGGGAACATCTCTTCCAAAGGCCTGTGAAACGCAGTTTCTTTGCAGGCCTGATCTGGCTGAAGTAGGACTTCTGCTCTGGGTGTGCTACTTTGCCCTAGAGCTGAAAGGCACAACGTGCAGGCTTCTTTCCAAAGGGCGAGTTGGGCCCCACAGCATCTTGCTTCCAGCTCTTTGGGAAGCTAAGAAACAACTCGCTCTGCACAGTGCTCTTACAGCCTACTGGGAACATCTCTTCCAAAGGCCTGTGAAACGCAGTTTCTTTGCAGGCCTGATCTGGCTGAAGTAGGACTTCTGCTCTGGGTGTGCTACTTTGCCCTAGAGCTGAAAGGCACAACGTGCAGGCTTCTTTCCAAAGGGCGAGTTGGGCCCCACAGCATCTTGCTTCCAGCTCTTTGGGAAGCTAAGAAACAACTCGCTCTGCACAGTGCTCTTACAGCCTACCGGGAACATCTCTTCCAAAGGCCTGTGAAACGCAGTTTCTTTGCAGGCCTGATCTGGCTGAAGTAGGACTTCTGCTCTGGGTGTGCTACTTTGCCCTAGAGCTGAAAGGCACAACGTGCAGGCTTCTTTCCAAAGGGCGAGTTGGGCCCCACAGCATCTTGCTTCCAGCTCTTTGGGAAGCTAAGAAACAACTCGCTCTGCACAGTGCTCTTACAGCCTACCGGGAACATCTCTTCCAAAGGCCTGTGAAACGCAGTTTCTTTGCAGGCCTGATCTGGCTGAAGTAGGACTTCTGCTCTGGGTGTGCTACTTTGCCCTAGAGCTGAAAGGCACAACGTGCAGGCTTCTTTCCAAAGGGCGAGTTGGGCCCCACAGCATCTTGCTTCCAGCTCTTTGGGAAGCTAAGAAACAACTCGCTCTGCACAGTGCTCTTACAGCCTACCGGGAACATCTCTTCCAAAGGCCTGTGAAACGCAGTTTCTTTGCAGGCCTGATCTGGCTGAAGTAGGACTTCTGCTCTGGGTGTGCTACTTTGCCCTAGAGCTGAAAGGCACAACGTGCAGGCTTCTTTCCAAAGGGCGAGTTGGGCCCCACAGCATCTTGCTTCCAGCTCTTTGGGAAGCTAAGAAACAACTCGCTCTGCACAGTGCTCTTACAGCCTACCGGGAACATCTCTTCCAAAGGCCTGTGAAACGCAGTTTCTTTGCAGGCCTGATCTGGCTGAAGTAGGACTTCTGCTCTGGGTGTGCTACTTTGCCCTAGAGCTGAAAGGCACAACGTGCAGGCTTCTTTCCAAAGGGCGAGTTGGGCCCCACAGCATCTTGCTTCCAGCTCTTTGGGAAGCTAAGAAACAACTCGCTCTGCACAGTGCTCTTACAGCCTAGTGGGAACATCTCTTCCAAAGGCCTGTGAAACGCAGTTTCTTTGCAGGCCTGATCTGGCTGAAGTAGGACTTCTGCTCTGGGTGTGCTACTTTGCCCTAGAGCTGAAAGGCACAACGTGCAGGCTTCTTTCCAAAGGGCGAGTTGGGCCCCACAGCATCTTGCTTCCAGCTCTTTGGGAAGCTAAGAAACAACTCGCTCTGCACAGTGCTCTTACAGCCTACTGGGAACATCTCTTCCAAAGGCCTGTGAAACGCAGTTTCTTTGCAGGCCTGATCTGGCTGAAGTAGGACTTCTGCTCTGGGTGTGCTACTTTGCCCTAGAGCTGAAAGGCACAACGTGCAGGCTTCTTTCCAAAGGGCGAGTTGGGCCCCACAGCATCTTGCTTCCAGCTCTTTGGGAAGCTAAGAAACAACTCGCTCTGCACAGTGCTCTTACAGCCTACCGGGAACATCTCTTCCAAAGGCCTGTGAAACGCAGTTTCTTTGCAGGCCTGATCTGGCTGAAGTAGGACTTCTGCTCTGGGTGTGCTACTTTGCCCTAGAGCTGAAAGGCACAACGTGCAGGCTTCTTTCCAAAGGGCGAGTTGGGCCCCACAGCATCTTGCTTCCAGCTCTTTGGGAAGCTAAGAAACAACTCGCTCTGCACAGTGCTCTTACAGCCTACTGGGAACATCTCTTCCAAAGGCCTGTGAAACGCAGTTTCTTTGCAGGCCTGATCTGGCTGAAGTAGGACTTCTGCTCTGGGTGTGCTACTTTGCCCTAGAGCTGAAAGGCACAACGTGCAGGCTTCTTTCCAAAGGGCGAGTTGGGCCCCACAGCATCTTGCTTCCAGCTCTTTGGGAAGCTAAGAAACAACTCGCTCTGCACAGTGCTCTTACAGCCTACTGGGAACATCTCTTCCAAAGGCCTGTGAAACGCAGTTTCTTTGCAGGCCTGATCTGGCTGAAGTAGGACTTCTGCTCTGGGTGTGCTACTTTGCCCTAGAGCTGAAAGGCACAACGTGCAGGCTTCTTTCCAAAGGGCGAGTTGGGCCCCACAGCATCTTGCTTCCAGCTCTTTGGGAAGCTAAGAAACAACTCGCTCTGCACAGTGCTCTTACAGCCTAGTGGGAACATCTCTTCCAAAGGCCTGTGAAACGCAGTTTCTTTGCAGGCCTGATCTGGCTGAAGTAGGACTTCTGCTCTGGGTGTGCTACTTTGCCCTAGAGCTGAAAGGCACAACGTGCAGGCTTCTTTCCAAAGGGCGAGTTGGGCCCCACAGCATCTTGCTTCCAGCTCTTTGGGAAGCTAAGAAACAACTCGCTCTGCACAGTGCTCTTACAGCCTAGTGGGAACATCTCTTCCAAAGGCCTGTGAAACGCAGTTTCTTTGCAGGCCTGATCTGGCTGAAGTAGGACTTCTGCTCTGGGTGTGCTACTTTGCCCTAGAGCTGAAAGGCACAACGTGCAGGCTTCTTTCCAAAGGGCGAGTTGGGCCCCACAGCATCTTGCTTCCAGCTCTTTGGGAAGCTAAGAAACAACTCGCTCTGCACAGTGCTCTTACAGCCTACCGGGAACATCTCTTCCAAAGGCCTGTGAAACGCAGTTTCTTTGCAGGCCTGATCTGGCTGAAGTAGGACTTCTGCTCTGGGTGTGCTACTTTGCCCTAGAGCTGAAAGGCACAACGTGCAGGCTTCTTTCCAAAGGGCGAGTTGGGCCCCACAGCATCTTGCTTCCAGCTCTTTGGGAAGCTAAGAAACAACTCGCTCTGCACAGTGCTCTTACAGCCTACCGGGAACATCTCTTCCAAAGGCCTGTGAAACGCAGTTTCTTTGCAGGCCTGATCTGGCTGAAGTAGGACTTCTGCTCTGGGTGTGCTACTTTGCCCTAGAGCTGAAAGGCACAACGTGCAGGCTTCTTTCCAAAGGGCGAGTTGGGCCCCACAGCATCTTGCTTCCAGCTCTTTGGGAAGCTAAGAAACAACTCGCTCTGCACAGTGCTCTTACAGCCTAGTGGGAACATCTCTTCCAAAGGCCTGTGAAACGCAGTTTCTTTGCAGGCCTGATCTGGCTGAAGTAGGACTTCTGCTCTGGGTGTGCTACTTTGCCCTAGAGCTGAAAGGCACAACGTGCAGGCTTCTTTCCAAAGGGCGAGTTGGGCCCCACAGCATCTTGCTTCCAGCTCTTTGGGAAGCTAAGAAACAACTCGCTCTGCACAGTGCTCTTACAGCCTAGCGGGAACATCTCTTCCAAAGGCCTGTGAAACGCAGTTTCTTTGCAGGCCTGATCTGGCTGAAGTAGGACTTCTGCTCTGGGTGTGCTACTTTGCCCTAGAGCTGAAAGGCACAACGTGCAGGCTTCTTTCCAAAGGGCGAGTTGGGCCCCACAGCATCTTGCTTCCAGCTCTTTGGGAAGCTAAGAAACAACTCGCTCTGCACAGTGCTCTTACAGCCTACCGGGAACATCTCTTCCAAAGGCCTGTGAAACGCAGTTTCTTTGCAGGCCTGATCTGGCTGAAGTAGGACTTCTGCTCTGGGTGTGCTACTTTGCCCTAGAGCTGAAAGGCACAACGTGCAGGCTTCTTTCCAAAGGGCGAGTTGGGCCCCACAGCATCTTGCTTCCAGCTCTTTGGGAAGCTAAGAAACAACTCGCTCTGCACAGTGCTCTTACAGCCTACCGGGAACATCTCTTCCAAAGGCCTGTGAAACGCAGTTTCTTTGCAGGCCTGATCTGGCTGAAGTAGGACTTCTGCTCTGGGTGTGCTACTTTGCCCTAGAGCTGAAAGGCACAACGTGCAGGCTTCTTTCCAAAGGGCGAGTTGGGCCCCACAGCATCTTGCTTCCAGCTCTTTGGGAAGCTAAGAAACAACTCGCTCTGCACAGTGCTCTTACAGCCTACCGGGAACATCTCTTCCAAAGGCCTGTGAAACGCAGTTTCTTTGCAGGCCTGATCTGGCTGAAGTAGGACTTCTGCTCTGGGTGTGCTACTTTGCCCTAGAGCTGAAAGGCACAACGTGCAGGCTTCTTTCCAAAGGGCGAGTTGGGCCCCACAGCATCTTGCTTCCAGCTCTTTGGGAAGCTAAGAAACAACTCGCTCTGCACAGTGCTCTTACAGCCTACCGGGAACATCTCTTCCAAAGGCCTGTGAAACGCAGTTTCTTTGCAGGCCTGATCTGGCTGAAGTAGGACTTCTGCTCTGGGTGTGCTACTTTGCCCTAGAGCTGAAAGGCACAACGTGCAGGCTTCTTTCCAAAGGGCGAGTTGGGCCCCACAGCATCTTGCTTCCAGCTCTTTGGGAAGCTAAGAAACAACTCGCTCTGCACAGTGCTCTTACAGCCTACCGGGAACATCTCTTCCAAAGGCCTGTGAAACGCAGTTTCTTTGCAGGCCTGATCTGGCTGAAGTAGGACTTCTGCTCTGGGTGTGCTACTTTGCCCTAGAGCTGAAAGGCACAACGTGCAGGCTTCTTTCCAAAGGGCGAGTTGGGCCCCACAGCATCTTGCTTCCAGCTCTTTGGGAAGCTAAGAAACAACTCGCTCTGCACAGTGCTCTTACAGCCTACTGGGAACATCTCTTCCAAAGGCCTGTGAAACGCAGTTTCTTTGCAGGCCTGATCTGGCTGAAGTAGGACTTCTGCTCTGGGTGTGCTACTTTGCCCTAGAGCTGAAAGGCACAACGTGCAGGCTTCTTTCCAAAGGGCGAGTTGGGCCCCACAGCATCTTGCTTCCAGCTCTTTGGGAAGCTAAGAAACAACTCGCTCTGCACAGTGCTCTTACAGCCTACCGGGAACATCTCTTCCAAAGGCCTGTGAAACGCAGTTTCTTTGCAGGCCTGATCTGGCTGAAGTAGGACTTCTGCTCTGGGTGTGCTACTTTGCCCTAGAGCTGAAAGGCACAACGTGCAGGCTTCTTTCCAAAGGGCGAGTTGGGCCCCACAGCATCTTGCTTCCAGCTCTTTGGGAAGCTAAGAAACAACTCGCTCTGCACAGTGCTCTTACAGCCTAGTGGGAACATCTCTTCCAAAGGCCTGTGAAACGCAGTTTCTTTGCAGGCCTGATCTGGCTGAAGTAGGACTTCTGCTCTGGGTGTGCTACTTTGCCCTAGAGCTGAAAGGCACAACGTGCAGGCTTCTTTCCAAAGGGCGAGTTGGGCCCCACAGCATCTTGCTTCCAGCTCTTTGGGAAGCTAAGAAACAACTCGCTCTGCACAGTGCTCTTACAGCCTACCGGGAACATCTCTTCCAAAGGCCTGTGAAACGCAGTTTCTTTGCAGGCCTGATCTGGCTGAAGTAGGACTTCTGCTCTGGGTGTGCTACTTTGCCCTAGAGCTGAAAGGCACAACGTGCAGGCTTCTTTCCAAAGGGCGAGTTGGGCCCCACAGCATCTTGCTTCCAGCTCTTTGGGAAGCTAAGAAACAACTCGCTCTGCACAGTGCTCTTACAGCCTACCGGGAACATCTCTTCCAAAGGCCTGTGAAACGCAGTTTCTTTGCAGGCCTGATCTGGCTGAAGTAGGACTTCTGCTCTGGGTGTGCTACTTTGCCCTAGAGCTGAAAGGCACAACGTGCAGGCTTCTTTCCAAAGGGCGAGTTGGGCCCCACAGCATCTTGCTTCCAGCTCTTTGGGAAGCTAAGAAACAACTCGCTCTGCACAGTGCTCTTACAGCCTAGCGGGAACATCTCTTCCAAAGGCCTGTGAAACGCAGTTTCTTTGCAGGCCTGATCTGGCTGAAGTAGGACTTCTGCTCTGGGTGTGCTACTTTGCCCTAGAGCTGAAAGGCACAACGTGCAGGCTTCTTTCCAAAGGGCGAGTTGGGCCCCACAGCATCTTGCTTCCAGCTCTTTGGGAAGCTAAGAAACAACTCGCTCTGCACAGTGCTCTTACAGCCTAGTGGGAACATCTCTTCCAAAGGCCTGTGAAACGCAGTTTCTTTGCAGGCCTGATCTGGCTGAAGTAGGACTTCTGCTCTGGGTGTGCTACTTTGCCCTAGAGCTGAAAGGCACAACGTGCAGGCTTCTTTCCAAAGGGCGAGTTGGGCCCCACAGCATCTTGCTTCCAGCTCTTTGGGAAGCTAAGAAACAACTCGCTCTGCACAGTGCTCTTACAGCCTACCGGGAACATCTCTTCCAAAGGCCTGTGAAACGCAGTTTCTTTGCAGGCCTGATCTGGCTGAAGTAGGACTTCTGCTCTGGGTGTGCTACTTTGCCCTAGAGCTGAAAGGCACAACGTGCAGGCTTCTTTCCAAAGGGCGAGTTGGGCCCCACAGCATCTTGCTTCCAGCTCTTTGGGAAGCTAAGAAACAACTCGCTCTGCACAGTGCTCTTACAGCCTACCGGGAACATCTCTTCCAAAGGCCTGTGAAACGCAGTTTCTTTGCAGGCCTGATCTGGCTGAAGTAGGACTTCTGCTCTGGGTGTGCTACTTTGCCCTAGAGCTGAAAGGCACAACGTGCAGGCTTCTTTCCAAAGGGCGAGTTGGGCCCCACAGCATCTTGCTTCCAGCTCTTTGGGAAGCTAAGAAACAACTCGCTCTGCACAGTGCTCTTACAGCCTACCGGGAACATCTCTTCCAAAGGCCTGTGAAACGCAGTTTCTTTGCAGGCCTGATCTGGCTGAAGTAGGACTTCTGCTCTGGGTGTGCTACTTTGCCCTAGAGCTGAAAGGCACAACGTGCAGGCTTCTTTCCAAAGGGCGAGTTGGGCCCCACAGCATCTTGCTTCCAGCTCTTTGGGAAGCTAAGAAACAACTCGCTCTGCACAGTGCTCTTACAGCCTACCGGGAACATCTCTTCCAAAGGCCTGTGAAACGCAGTTTCTTTGCAGGCCTGATCTGGCTGAAGTAGGACTTCTGCTCTGGGTGTGCTACTTTGCCCTAGAGCTGAAAGGCACAACGTGCAGGCTTCTTTCCAAAGGGCGAGTTGGGCCCCACAGCATCTTGCTTCCAGCTCTTTGGGAAGCTAAGAAACAACTCGCTCTGCACAGTGCTCTTACAGCCTACCGGGAACATCTCTTCCAAAGGCCTGTGAAACGCAGTTTCTTTGCAGGCCTGATCTGGCTGAAGTAGGACTTCTGCTCTGGGTGTGCTACTTTGCCCTAGAGCTGAAAGGCACAACGTGCAGGCTTCTTTCCAAAGGGCGAGTTGGGCCCCACAGCATCTTGCTTCCAGCTCTTTGGGAAGCTAAGAAACAACTCGCTCTGCACAGTGCTCTTACAGCCTAGTGGGAACATCTCTTCCAAAGGCCTGTGAAACGCAGTTTCTTTGCAGGCCTGATCTGGCTGAAGTAGGACTTCTGCTCTGGGTGTGCTACTTTGCCCTAGAGCTGAAAGGCACAACGTGCAGGCTTCTTTCCAAAGGGCGAGTTGGGCCCCACAGCATCTTGCTTCCAGCTCTTTGGGAAGCTAAGAAACAACTCGCTCTGCACAGTGCTCTTACAGCCTAGTGGGAACATCTCTTCCAAAGGCCTGTGAAACGCAGTTTCTTTGCAGGCCTGATCTGGCTGAAGTAGGACTTCTGCTCTGGGTGTGCTACTTTGCCCTAGAGCTGAAAGGCACAACGTGCAGGCTTCTTTCCAAAGGGCGAGTTGGGCCCCACAGCATCTTGCTTCCAGCTCTTTGGGAAGCTAAGAAACAACTCGCTCTGCACAGTGCTCTTACAGCCTACCGGGAACATCTCTTCCAAAGGCCTGTGAAACGCAGTTTCTTTGCAGGCCTGATCTGGCTGAAGTAGGACTTCTGCTCTGGGTGTGCTACTTTGCCCTAGAGCTGAAAGGCACAACGTGCAGGCTTCTTTCCAAAGGGCGAGTTGGGCCCCACAGCATCTTGCTTCCAGCTCTTTGGGAAGCTAAGAAACAACTCGCTCTGCACAGTGCTCTTACAGCCTACCGGGAACATCTCTTCCAAAGGCCTGTGAAACGCAGTTTCTTTGCAGGCCTGATCTGGCTGAAGTAGGACTTCTGCTCTGGGTGTGCTACTTTGCCCTAGAGCTGAAAGGCACAACGTGCAGGCTTCTTTCCAAAGGGCGAGTTGGGCCCCACAGCATCTTGCTTCCAGCTCTTTGGGAAGCTAAGAAACAACTCGCTCTGCACAGTGCTCTTACAGCCTAGTGGGAACATCTCTTCCAAAGGCCTGTGAAACGCAGTTTCTTTGCAGGCCTGATCTGGCTGAAGTAGGACTTCTGCTCTGGGTGTGCTACTTTGCCCTAGAGCTGAAAGGCACAACGTGCAGGCTTCTTTCCAAAGGGCGAGTTGGGCCCCACAGCATCTTGCTTCCAGCTCTTTGGGAAGCTAAGAAACAACTCGCTCTGCACAGTGCTCTTACAGCCTACCGGGAACATCTCTTCCAAAGGCCTGTGAAACGCAGTTTCTTTGCAGGCCTGATCTGGCTGAAGTAGGACTTCTGCTCTGGGTGTGCTACTTTGCCCTAGAGCTGAAAGGCACAACGTGCAGGCTTCTTTCCAAAGGGCGAGTTGGGCCCCACAGCATCTTGCTTCCAGCTCTTTGGGAAGCTAAGAAACAACTCGCTCTGCACAGTGCTCTTACAGCCTACCGGGAACATCTCTTCCAAAGGCCTGTGAAACGCAGTTTCTTTGCAGGCCTGATCTGGCTGAAGTAGGACTTCTGCTCTGGGTGTGCTACTTTGCCCTAGAGCTGAAAGGCACAACGTGCAGGCTTCTTTCCAAAGGGCGAGTTGGGCCCCACAGCATCTTGCTTCCAGCTCTTTGGGAAGCTAAGAAACAACTCGCTCTGCACAGTGCTCTTACAGCCTACCGGGAACATCTCTTCCAAAGGCCTGTGAAACGCAGTTTCTTTGCAGGCCTGATCTGGCTGAAGTAGGACTTCTGCTCTGGGTGTGCTACTTTGCCCTAGAGCTGAAAGGCACAACGTGCAGGCTTCTTTCCAAAGGGCGAGTTGGGCCCCACAGCATCTTGCTTCCAGCTCTTTGGGAAGCTAAGAAACAACTCGCTCTGCACAGTGCTCTTACAGCCTACCGGGAACATCTCTTCCAAAGGCCTGTGAAACGCAGTTTCTTTGCAGGCCTGATCTGGCTGAAGTAGGACTTCTGCTCTGGGTGTGCTACTTTGCCCTAGAGCTGAAAGGCACAACGTGCAGGCTTCTTTCCAAAGGGCGAGTTGGGCCCCACAGCATCTTGCTTCCAGCTCTTTGGGAAGCTAAGAAACAACTCGCTCTGCACAGTGCTCTTACAGCCTACCGGGAACATCTCTTCCAAAGGCCTGTGAAACGCAGTTTCTTTGCAGGCCTGATCTGGCTGAAGTAGGACTTCTGCTCTGGGTGTGCTACTTTGCCCTAGAGCTGAAAGGCACAACGTGCAGGCTTCTTTCCAAAGGGCGAGTTGGGCCCCACAGCATCTTGCTTCCAGCTCTTTGGGAAGCTAAGAAACAACTCGCTCTGCACAGTGCTCTTACAGCCTACCGGGAACATCTCTTCCAAAGGCCTGTGAAACGCAGTTTCTTTGCAGGCCTGATCTGGCTGAAGTAGGACTTCTGCTCTGGGTGTGCTACTTTGCCCTAGAGCTGAAAGGCACAACGTGCAGGCTTCTTTCCAAAGGGCGAGTTGGGCCCCACAGCATCTTGCTTCCAGCTCTTTGGGAAGCTAAGAAACAACTCGCTCTGCACAGTGCTCTTACAGCCTACTGGGAACATCTCTTCCAAAGGCCTGTGAAACGCAGTTTCTTTGCAGGCCTGATCTGGCTGAAGTAGGACTTCTGCTCTGGGTGTGCTACTTTGCCCTAGAGCTGAAAGGCACAACGTGCAGGCTTCTTTCCAAAGGGCGAGTTGGGCCCCACAGCATCTTGCTTCCAGCTCTTTGGGAAGCTAAGAAACAACTCGCTCTGCACAGTGCTCTTACAGCCTACCGGGAACATCTCTTCCAAAGGCCTGTGAAACGCAGTTTCTTTGCAGGCCTGATCTGGCTGAAGTAGGACTTCTGCTCTGGGTGTGCTACTTTGCCCTAGAGCTGAAAGGCACAACGTGCAGGCTTCTTTCCAAAGGGCGAGTTGGGCCCCACAGCATCTTGCTTCCAGCTCTTTGGGAAGCTAAGAAACAACTCGCTCTGCACAGTGCTCTTACAGCCTACCGGGAACATCTCTTCCAAAGGCCTGTGAAACGCAGTTTCTTTGCAGGCCTGATCTGGCTGAAGTAGGACTTCTGCTCTGGGTGTGCTACTTTGCCCTAGAGCTGAAAGGCACAACGTGCAGGCTTCTTTCCAAAGGGCGAGTTGGGCCCCACAGCATCTTGCTTCCAGCTCTTTGGGAAGCTAAGAAACAACTCGCTCTGCACAGTGCTCTTACAGCCTACCGGGAACATCTCTTCCAAAGGCCTGTGAAACGCAGTTTCTTTGCAGGCCTGATCTGGCTGAAGTAGGACTTCTGCTCTGGGTGTGCTACTTTGCCCTAGAGCTGAAAGGCACAACGTGCAGGCTTCTTTCCAAAGGGCGAGTTGGGCCCCACAGCATCTTGCTTCCAGCTCTTTGGGAAGCTAAGAAACAACTCGCTCTGCACAGTGCTCTTACAGCCTACCGGGAACATCTCTTCCAAAGGCCTGTGAAACGCAGTTTCTTTGCAGGCCTGATCTGGCTGAAGTAGGACTTCTGCTCTGGGTGTGCTACTTTGCCCTAGAGCTGAAAGGCACAACGTGCAGGCTTCTTTCCAAAGGGCGAGTTGGGCCCCACAGCATCTTGCTTCCAGCTCTTTGGGAAGCTAAGAAACAACTCGCTCTGCACAGTGCTCTTACAGCCTAGTGGGAACATCTCTTCCAAAGGCCTGTGAAACGCAGTTTCTTTGCAGGCCTGATCTGGCTGAAGTAGGACTTCTGCTCTGGGTGTGCTACTTTGCCCTAGAGCTGAAAGGCACAACGTGCAGGCTTCTTTCCAAAGGGCGAGTTGGGCCCCACAGCATCTTGCTTCCAGCTCTTTGGGAAGCTAAGAAACAACTCGCTCTGCACAGTGCTCTTACAGCCTACCGGGAACATCTCTTCCAAAGGCCTGTGAAACGCAGTTTCTTTGCAGGCCTGATCTGGCTGAAGTAGGACTTCTGCTCTGGGTGTGCTACTTTGCCCTAGAGCTGAAAGGCACAACGTGCAGGCTTCTTTCCAAAGGGCGAGTTGGGCCCCACAGCATCTTGCTTCCAGCTCTTTGGGAAGCTAAGAAACAACTCGCTCTGCACAGTGCTCTTACAGCCTAGTGGGAACATCTCTTCCAAAGGCCTGTGAAACGCAGTTTCTTTGCAGGCCTGATCTGGCTGAAGTAGGACTTCTGCTCTGGGTGTGCTACTTTGCCCTAGAGCTGAAAGGCACAACGTGCAGGCTTCTTTCCAAAGGGCGAGTTGGGCCCCACAGCATCTTGCTTCCAGCTCTTTGGGAAGCTAAGAAACAACTCGCTCTGCACAGTGCTCTTACAGCCTACCGGGAACATCTCTTCCAAAGGCCTGTGAAACGCAGTTTCTTTGCAGGCCTGATCTGGCTGAAGTAGGACTTCTGCTCTGGGTGTGCTACTTTGCCCTAGAGCTGAAAGGCACAACGTGCAGGCTTCTTTCCAAAGGGCGAGTTGGGCCCCACAGCATCTTGCTTCCAGCTCTTTGGGAAGCTAAGAAACAACTCGCTCTGCACAGTGCTCTTACAGCCTACCGGGAACATCTCTTCCAAAGGCCTGTGAAACGCAGTTTCTTTGCAGGCCTGATCTGGCTGAAGTAGGACTTCTGCTCTGGGTGTGCTACTTTGCCCTAGAGCTGAAAGGCACAACGTGCAGGCTTCTTTCCAAAGGGCGAGTTGGGCCCCACAGCATCTTGCTTCCAGCTCTTTGGGAAGCTAAGAAACAACTCGCTCTGCACAGTGCTCTTACAGCCTACCGGGAACATCTCTTCCAAAGGCCTGTGAAACGCAGTTTCTTTGCAGGCCTGATCTGGCTGAAGTAGGACTTCTGCTCTGGGTGTGCTACTTTGCCCTAGAGCTGAAAGGCACAACGTGCAGGCTTCTTTCCAAAGGGCGAGTTGGGCCCCACAGCATCTTGCTTCCAGCTCTTTGGGAAGCTAAGAAACAACTCGCTCTGCACAGTGCTCTTACAGCCTACCGGGAACATCTCTTCCAAAGGCCTGTGAAACGCAGTTTCTTTGCAGGCCTGATCTGGCTGAAGTAGGACTTCTGCTCTGGGTGTGCTACTTTGCCCTAGAGCTGAAAGGCACAACGTGCAGGCTTCTTTCCAAAGGGCGAGTTGGGCCCCACAGCATCTTGCTTCCAGCTCTTTGGGAAGCTAAGAAACAACTCGCTCTGCACAGTGCTCTTACAGCCTAGTGGGAACATCTCTTCCAAAGGCCTGTGAAACGCAGTTTCTTTGCAGGCCTGATCTGGCTGAAGTAGGACTTCTGCTCTGGGTGTGCTACTTTGCCCTAGAGCTGAAAGGCACAACGTGCAGGCTTCTTTCCAAAGGGCGAGTTGGGCCCCACAGCATCTTGCTTCCAGCTCTTTGGGAAGCTAAGAAACAACTCGCTCTGCACAGTGCTCTTACAGCCTACCGGGAACATCTCTTCCAAAGGCCTGTGAAACGCAGTTTCTTTGCAGGCCTGATCTGGCTGAAGTAGGACTTCTGCTCTGGGTGTGCTACTTTGCCCTAGAGCTGAAAGGCACAACGTGCAGGCTTCTTTCCAAAGGGCGAGTTGGGCCCCACAGCATCTTGCTTCCAGCTCTTTGGGAAGCTAAGAAACAACTCGCTCTGCACAGTGCTCTTACAGCCTAGTGGGAACATCTCTTCCAAAGGCCTGTGAAACGCAGTTTCTTTGCAGGCCTGATCTGGCTGAAGTAGGACTTCTGCTCTGGGTGTGCTACTTTGCCCTAGAGCTGAAAGGCACAACGTGCAGGCTTCTTTCCAAAGGGCGAGTTGGGCCCCACAGCATCTTGCTTCCAGCTCTTTGGGAAGCTAAGAAACAACTCGCTCTGCACAGTGCTCTTACAGCCTACCGGGAACATCTCTTCCAAAGGCCTGTGAAACGCAGTTTCTTTGCAGGCCTGATCTGGCTGAAGTAGGACTTCTGCTCTGGGTGTGCTACTTTGCCCTAGAGCTGAAAGGCACAACGTGCAGGCTTCTTTCCAAAGGGCGAGTTGGGCCCCACAGCATCTTGCTTCCAGCTCTTTGGGAAGCTAAGAAACAACTCGCTCTGCACAGTGCTCTTACAGCCTACCGGGAACATCTCTTCCAAAGGCCTGTGAAACGCAGTTTCTTTGCAGGCCTGATCTGGCTGAAGTAGGACTTCTGCTCTGGGTGTGCTACTTTGCCCTAGAGCTGAAAGGCACAACGTGCAGGCTTCTTTCCAAAGGGCGAGTTGGGCCCCACAGCATCTTGCTTCCAGCTCTTTGGGAAGCTAAGAAACAACTCGCTCTGCACAGTGCTCTTACAGCCTACCGGGAACATCTCTTCCAAAGGCCTGTGAAACGCAGTTTCTTTGCAGGCCTGATCTGGCTGAAGTAGGACTTCTGCTCTGGGTGTGCTACTTTGCCCTAGAGCTGAAAGGCACAACGTGCAGGCTTCTTTCCAAAGGGCGAGTTGGGCCCCACAGCATCTTGCTTCCAGCTCTTTGGGAAGCTAAGAAACAACTCGCTCTGCACAGTGCTCTTACAGCCTACCGGGAACATCTCTTCCAAAGGCCTGTGAAACGCAGTTTCTTTGCAGGCCTGATCTGGCTGAAGTAGGACTTCTGCTCTGGGTGTGCTACTTTGCCCTAGAGCTGAAAGGCACAACGTGCAGGCTTCTTTCCAAAGGGCGAGTTGGGCCCCACAGCATCTTGCTTCCAGCTCTTTGGGAAGCTAAGAAACAACTCGCTCTGCACAGTGCTCTTACAGCCTACTGGGAACATCTCTTCCAAAGGCCTGTGAAACGCAGTTTCTTTGCAGGCCTGATCTGGCTGAAGTAGGACTTCTGCTCTGGGTGTGCTACTTTGCCCTAGAGCTGAAAGGCACAACGTGCAGGCTTCTTTCCAAAGGGCGAGTTGGGCCCCACAGCATCTTGCTTCCAGCTCTTTGGGAAGCTAAGAAACAACTCGCTCTGCACAGTGCTCTTACAGCCTACCGGGAACATCTCTTCCAAAGGCCTGTGAAACGCAGTTTCTTTGCAGGCCTGATCTGGCTGAAGTAGGACTTCTGCTCTGGGTGTGCTACTTTGCCCTAGAGCTGAAAGGCACAACGTGCAGGCTTCTTTCCAAAGGGCGAGTTGGGCCCCACAGCATCTTGCTTCCAGCTCTTTGGGAAGCTAAGAAACAACTCGCTCTGCACAGTGCTCTTACAGCCTACCGGGAACATCTCTTCCAAAGGCCTGTGAAACGCAGTTTCTTTGCAGGCCTGATCTGGCTGAAGTAGGACTTCTGCTCTGGGTGTGCTACTTTGCCCTAGAGCTGAAAGGCACAACGTGCAGGCTTCTTTCCAAAGGGCGAGTTGGGCCCCACAGCATCTTGCTTCCAGCTCTTTGGGAAGCTAAGAAACAACTCGCTCTGCACAGTGCTCTTACAGCCTACCGGGAACATCTCTTCCAAAGGCCTGTGAAACGCAGTTTCTTTGCAGGCCTGATCTGGCTGAAGTAGGACTTCTGCTCTGGGTGTGCTACTTTGCCCTAGAGCTGAAAGGCACAACGTGCAGGCTTCTTTCCAAAGGGCGAGTTGGGCCCCACAGCATCTTGCTTCCAGCTCTTTGGGAAGCTAAGAAACAACTCGCTCTGCACAGTGCTCTTACAGCCTACCGGGAACATCTCTTCCAAAGGCCTGTGAAACGCAGTTTCTTTGCAGGCCTGATCTGGCTGAAGTAGGACTTCTGCTCTGGGTGTGCTACTTTGCCCTAGAGCTGAAAGGCACAACGTGCAGGCTTCTTTCCAAAGGGCGAGTTGGGCCCCACAGCATCTTGCTTCCAGCTCTTTGGGAAGCTAAGAAACAACTCGCTCTGCACAGTGCTCTTACAGCCTAGTGGGAACATCTCTTCCAAAGGCCTGTGAAACGCAGTTTCTTTGCAGGCCTGATCTGGCTGAAGTAGGACTTCTGCTCTGGGTGTGCTACTTTGCCCTAGAGCTGAAAGGCACAACGTGCAGGCTTCTTTCCAAAGGGCGAGTTGGGCCCCACAGCATCTTGCTTCCAGCTCTTTGGGAAGCTAAGAAACAACTCGCTCTGCACAGTGCTCTTACAGCCTACCGGGAACATCTCTTCCAAAGGCCTGTGAAACGCAGTTTCTTTGCAGGCCTGATCTGGCTGAAGTAGGACTTCTGCTCTGGGTGTGCTACTTTGCCCTAGAGCTGAAAGGCACAACGTGCAGGCTTCTTTCCAAAGGGCGAGTTGGGCCCCACAGCATCTTGCTTCCAGCTCTTTGGGAAGCTAAGAAACAACTCGCTCTGCACAGTGCTCTTACAGCCTAGTGGGAACATCTCTTCCAAAGGCCTGTGAAACGCAGTTTCTTTGCAGGCCTGATCTGGCTGAAGTAGGACTTCTGCTCTGGGTGTGCTACTTTGCCCTAGAGCTGAAAGGCACAACGTGCAGGCTTCTTTCCAAAGGGCGAGTTGGGCCCCACAGCATCTTGCTTCCAGCTCTTTGGGAAGCTAAGAAACAACTCGCTCTGCACAGTGCTCTTACAGCCTACCGGGAACATCTCTTCCAAAGGCCTGTGAAACGCAGTTTCTTTGCAGGCCTGATCTGGCTGAAGTAGGACTTCTGCTCTGGGTGTGCTACTTTGCCCTAGAGCTGAAAGGCACAACGTGCAGGCTTCTTTCCAAAGGGCGAGTTGGGCCCCACAGCATCTTGCTTCCAGCTCTTTGGGAAGCTAAGAAACAACTCGCTCTGCACAGTGCTCTTACAGCCTACCGGGAACATCTCTTCCAAAGGCCTGTGAAACGCAGTTTCTTTGCAGGCCTGATCTGGCTGAAGTAGGACTTCTGCTCTGGGTGTGCTACTTTGCCCTAGAGCTGAAAGGCACAACGTGCAGGCTTCTTTCCAAAGGGCGAGTTGGGCCCCACAGCATCTTGCTTCCAGCTCTTTGGGAAGCTAAGAAACAACTCGCTCTGCACAGTGCTCTGACAGCCTACCGGGAACATCTCTTCCAAAGGCCTGTGAAACGCAGTTTCTTTGCAGGCCTGATCTGGCTGAAGTAGGACTTCTGCTCTGGGTGTGCTACTTTGCCCTAGAGCTGAAAGGCACAACGTGCAGGCTTCTTTCCAAAGGGCGAGTTGGGCCCCACAGCATCTTGCTTCCAGCTCTTTGGGAAGCTAAGAAACAACTCGCTCTGCACAGTGCTCTTACAGCCTACCGGGAACATCTCTTCCAAAGGCCTGTGAAACGCAGTTTCTTTGCAGGCCTGATCTGGCTGAAGTAGGACTTCTGCTCTGGGTGTGCTACTTTGCCCTAGAGCTGAAAGGCACAACGTGCAGGCTTCTTTCCAAAGGGCGAGTTGGGCCCCACAGCATCTTGCTTCCAGCTCTTTGGGAAGCTAAGAAACAACTCGCTCTGCACAGTGCTCTTACAGCCTACCGGGAACATCTCTTCCAAAGGCCTGTGAAACGCAGTTTCTTTGCAGGCCTGATCTGGCTGAAGTAGGACTTCTGCTCTGGGTGTGCTACTTTGCCCTAGAGCTGAAAGGCACAACGTGCAGGCTTCTTTCCAAAGGGCGAGTTGGGCCCCACAGCATCTTGCTTCCAGCTCTTTGGGAAGCTAAGAAACAACTCGCTCTGCACAGTGCTCTTACAGCCTACCGGGAACATCTCTTCCAAAGGCCTGTGAAACGCAGTTTCTTTGCAGGCCTGATCTGGCTGAAGTAGGACTTCTGCTCTGGGTGTGCTACTTTGCCCTAGAGCTGAAAGGCACAACGTGCAGGCTTCTTTCCAAAGGGCGAGTTGGGCCCCACAGCATCTTGCTTCCAGCTCTTTGGGAAGCTAAGAAACAACTCGCTCTGCACAGTGCTCTTACAGCCTACCGGGAACATCTCTTCCAAAGGCCTGTGAAACGCAGTTTCTTTGCAGGCCTGATCTGGCTGAAGTAGGACTTCTGCTCTGGGTGTGCTACTTTGCCCTAGAGCTGAAAGGCACAACGTGCAGGCTTCTTTCCAAAGGGCGAGTTGGGCCCCACAGCATCTTGCTTCCAGCTCTTTGGGAAGCTAAGAAACAACTCGCTCTGCACAGTGCTCTTACAGCCTACCGGGAACATCTCTTCCAAAGGCCTGTGAAACGCAGTTTCTTTGCAGGCCTGATCTGGCTGAAGTAGGACTTCTGCTCTGGGTGTGCTACTTTGCCCTAGAGCTGAAAGGCACAACGTGCAGGCTTCTTTCCAAAGGGCGAGTTGGGCCCCACAGCATCTTGCTTCCAGCTCTTTGGGAAGCTAAGAAACAACTCGCTCTGCACAGTGCTCTTACAGCCTACCGGGAACATCTCTTCCAAGGCCTGTGAAACGCAGTTTCTTTGCAGGCCTGATCTGGCTGAAGTAGGACTTCTGCTCTGGGTGTGCTACTTTGCCCTAGAGCTGAAAGGCAGAACGTGCAGGCTTCTTTCCAAAGGGCGAGTTGGGCCCCACAGCATCTTGCTTCCAGCTCTTTGGGAAGCTAAGAAACAACTCGCTCTGCACAGTGCTCTTACAGCCTACCGGGAACATCTCTTCCAAAGGCCTGTGAAACGCAGTTTCTTTGCAGGCCTGATCTGGCTGAAGTAGGACTTCTGCTCTGGGTGTGCTACTTTGCCCTAGAGCTGAAAGGCACAACGTGCAGGCTTCTTTCCAAAGGGCGAGTTGGGCCCCACAGCATCTTGCTTCCAGCTCTTTGGGAAGCTAAGAAACAACTCGCTCTGCACAGTGCTCTTACAGCCTACCGGGAACATCTCTTCCAAAGGCCTGTGAAACGCAGTTTCTTTGCAGGCCTGATCTGGCTGAAGTAGGACTTCTGCTCTGGGTGTGCTACTTTGCCCTAGAGCTGAAAGGCACAACGTGCAGGCTTCTTTCCAAAGGGCGAGTTGGGCCCCACAGCATCTTGCTTCCAGCTCTTTGGGAAGCTAAGAAACAACTCGCTCTGCACAGTGCTCTTACAGCCTACCGGGAACATCTCTTCCAAAGGCCTGTGAAACGCAGTTTCTTTGCAGGCCTGATCTGGCTGAAGTAGGACTTCTGCTCTGGGTGTGCTACTTTGCCCTAGAGCTGAAAGGCACAACGTGCAGGCTTCTTTCCAAAGGGCGAGTTGGGCCCCACAGCATCTTGCTTCCAGCTCTTTGGGAAGCTAAGAAACAACTCGCTCTGCACAGTGCTCTTACAGCCTACCGGGAACATCTCTTCCAAAGGCCTGTGAAACGCAGTTTCTTTGCAGGCCTGATCTGGCTGAAGTAGGACTTCTGCTCTGGGTGTGCTACTTTGCCCTAGAGCTGAAAGGCACAACGTGCAGGCTTCTTTCCAAAGGGCGAGTTGGGCCCCACAGCATCTTGCTTCCAGCTCTTTGGGAAGCTAAGAAACAACTCGCTCTGCACAGTGCTCTTACAGCCTACCGGGAACATCTCTTCCAAAGGCCTGTGAAACGCAGTTTCTTTGCAGGCCTGATCTGGCTGAAGTAGGACTTCTGCTCTGGGTGTGCTACTTTGCCCTAGAGCTGAAAGGCACAACGTGCAGGCTTCTTTCCAAAGGGCGAGTTGGGCCCCACAGCATCTTGCTTCCAGCTCTTTGGGAAGCTAAGAAACAACTCGCTCTGCACAGTGCTCTTACAGCCTACCGGGAACATCTCTTCCAAAGGCCTGTGAAACGCAGTTTCTTTGCAGGCCTGATCTGGCTGAAGTAGGACTTCTGCTCTGGGTGTGCTACTTTGCCCTAGAGCTGAAAGGCACAACGTGCAGGCTTCTTTCCAAAGGGCGAGTTGGGCCCCACAGCATCTTGCTTCCAGCTCTTTGGGAAGCTAAGAAACAACTCGCTCTGCACAGTGCTCTTACAGCCTACCGGGAACATCTCTTCCAAAGGCCTGTGAAACGCAGTTTCTTTGCAGGCCTGATCTGGCTGAAGTAGGACTTCTGCTCTGGGTGTGCTACTTTGCCCTAGAGCTGAAAGGCACAACGTGCAGTCTTCTTTCCAAAGGGCGAGTTGGGCCCCACAGCATCTTGCTTCCAGCTCTTTGGGAAGCTAAGAAACAACTCGCTCTGCACAGTGCTCTTACAGCCTACCGGGAACATCTCTTCCAAAGGCCTGTGAAACGCAGTTTCTTTGCAGGCCTGATCTGGCTGAAGTAGGACTTCTGCTCTGGGTGTGCTACTTTGCCCTAGAGCTGAAAGGCACAACGTGCAGGCTTCTTTCCAAAGGGCGAGTTGGGCCCCACAGCATCTTGCTTCCAGCTCTTTGGGAAGCTAAGAAACAACTCGCTCTGCACAGTGCTCTTACAGCCTACCGGGAACATCTCTTCCAAAGGCCTGTGAAACGCAGTTTCTTTGCAGGCCTGATCTGGCTGAAGTAGGACTTCTGCTCTGGGTGTGCTACTTTGCCCTAGAGCTGAAAGGCACAACTTGCAGGCTTCTTTCCAAAGGGCGAGTTGGGCCCCACAGCATCTTGCTTCCAGCTCTTTGGGAAGCTAAGAAACAACTCGCTCTGCACAGTGCTCTTACAGCCTACCGGGAACATCTCTTCCAAAGGCCTGTGAAACGCAGTTTCTTTGCAGGCCTGATCTGGCTGAAGTAGGACTTCTGCTCTGGGTGTGCTACTTTGCCCTAGAGCTGAAAGGCACAACGTGCAGGCTTCTTTCCAAAGGGCGAGTTGGGCCCCACAGCATCTTGCTTCCAGCTCTTTGGGAAGCTAAGAAACAACTCGCTCTGCACAGTGCTCTTACAGCCTACCGGGAACATCTCTTCCAAAGGCCTGTGAAACGCAGTTTCTTTGCAGGCCTGATCTGGCTGAAGTAGGACTTCTGCTCTGGGTGTGCTACTTTACCCTAGAGCTGAAAGGCACAACGTGCAGGCTTCTTTCCAAAGGGCGAGTTGGGCCCCACAGCATCTTGCTTCCAGCTCTTTGGGAAGCTAAGAAACAACTCGCTCTGCACAGTGCTCTTACAGCCTACCGGGAACATCTCTTCCAAAGGCCTGTGAAACGCAGTTTCTTTGCAGGCCTGATCTGGCTGAAGTAGGACTTCTGCTCTGGGTGTGCTACTCTGCCCTAGAGCTGAAAGGCACAACGTGCAGGCTTCTTTCCAAAGGGCGAGTTGGGCCCCACAGCATCTTGCTTCCAGCTCTTTGGGAAGCTAAGAAACAACTCGCTCTGCACAGTGCTCTTACAGCCTACCGGGAACATCTCTTCCAAAGGCCTGTGAAACGCAGTTTCTTTGCAGGCCTGATCTGGCTGAAGTAGGACTTCTGCTCTGGGTGTGCTACATTGCCCTAGAGCTGAAAGGCACAACGTGCAGGCTTCTTTCCAAAGGGCGAGTTGGGCCCCACAGCATCTTGCTTCCAGCTCTTTGGGAAGCTAAGAAACAACTCGCTCTGCACAGTGCTCTTACAGCCTACCGGGAACATCTCTTCCAAAGGCCTGTGAAACGCAGTTTCTTTGCAGGCCTGATCTGGCTGAAGTAGGACTTCTGCTCTAGGTGTGCTACTTTGCCCTAGAGCTGAAAGGCACAACGTGCAGGCTTCTTTCCAAAGGGCGAGTTGGGCCCCACAGCATCTTGCTTCCAGCTCTTTGGGAAGCTAAGAAACAACTCGCTCTGCACAGTGCTCTTACAGCCTACCGGGAACATCTCTTCCAAAGGCCTGTGAAACGCAGTTTCTTTGCAGGCCTGATCTGGCTGAAGTAGGACTTCTGCTCTGGGTGTGCTACTTTGCCCTAGAGCTGAAAGGCACAACGTGCAGGCTTCTTTCCAAAGGGCGAGTTGGGCCCCACAGCATCTTGCTTCCAGCTCTTTGGGAAGCTAAGAAACAACTCGCTCTGCACAGTGCTCTTACAGCGTACTGGGAACATCTCTTCCAAAGGCCTGTGAAACGCAGTTTCTTTGCAGGCCTGATCTGGCTGAAGTAGGACTTCTGCTCTGGGTGTGCTACTTTGCCCTAGAGCTGAAAGGCACAACGTGCAGGCTTCTTTCCAAAGGGCGAGTTGGGCCCCACAGCATCTTGCTTCCAGCTCTTTGGGAAGCTAAGAAACAACTCGCTCTGCACAGTGCTCTTACAGCCTACCGGGAACATCTCTTCCAAAGGCCTGTGAAACGCAGTTTCTTTGCAGGCCTGATCTGGCTGAAGTAGGACTTCTGCTCTGGGTGTGCTACATTGCCCTAGAGCTGAAAGGCACAACGTGCAGGCTTCTTTCCAAAGGGCGAGTTGGGCACCACAGCATCTTGCTTCCAGCTCTTTGGGAAGCTAAGAAACAACTCGCTCTGCACAGTGCTCTTACAGCCTACCGGGAACATCTCTTCCAAAGGCCTGTGAAACGCAGTTTCTTTGCAGGCCTGATCTGGCTGAAGTAGGACTTCTGCTCTGGGTGTGCTACTTTGCCCTAGAGCTGAAAGGAACAATGTGCAGGCTTCTTTCCAAAGGGCGAGTTGGGCCCCACAGCATCTTGCTTCCAGCTCTTTGGGAAGCTAAGAAACAACTCGCTCTGCACAGTGCTCTTACAGCCTAGTGGGAACATCTATTCCAAAGGCCTGTGAAACGCAGTTTCTTTGCAGGCCTGATCTGGCTGAAGTAGGACTTCTGCTTTGGGTGTGCTACATTGCCCTAGAGCTGAAAGGCACAACGTGCAGGCTTCTTTCCAAAGGGCGAGTTGGGCCCCACAGCATCTTGCTTCCAGCTCTTTGGGAAGCTAAGAAACAACTCGCTCTGCACAGTGCTCTTACAGCCTACCGGGAACATCTCTTCCAAAGGCCTGTGAAACGCAGTTTCCTTGCAGGCCTGATCTGGCTGAAGTAGGACTTCTGCTCTGGGTGTGCTACTTTGCCCTAGAGCTGAAAGGCACAACGTGCAGGCTTCTTTCCAAAGGGCGAGTTGGGCCCCACAGCATCTTGCTTCCAGCTCTTTGGGAAGCTAAGAAACAACTCGCTCTGCACAGTGCTCTTACAGCCTACCGGGAACATCTCTTCCAAAGGCCTGTGAAACGCAGTTTCTTTGCAGGCCTGATCTGGCTGAAGTAGGACTTCTGCTCTGGGTGTGCTACTTTGCCCTAGAGCTGAAAGGCACAACGTGCAGGCTTCTTTCCAAAGGGCGAGTTGGGCCCCACGGCATCTTGCTTCCAGCTCTTTGGGAAGCTAAGAAACAACTCGCTCTGCACAGTGCTCTTACAGCCTACCGGGAACATCTCTTCCAAAGGCCTGTGAAACGCAGTTTCTTTGCAGGCCTGATCTGGCTGAAGTAGGACTTCTGCTCTGGGTGTGCTACATTGCCCTAGAGCTGAAAGGCACAACGTGCAGGCTTCTTTCCAAGGGGCGAGTTGAGCCCCACGGCATCTTGCTTCCAGCTCTTTGGGAAGCTAAGAAACAACTCGCTCTGCACAGTGCTCTGACAGCCTACCGGGAACATCTCTTCCAAAGGCCTGTGAAACGCAGTTTCTTTGCAGGCCTGATCTGGCTGAAGTAGGACTTCTGCTCTGGGTGTGCTACTTTGCCCTAGAGCTGAAAGGCACAACGTGCAGGCTTCTTTCCAAAGGGCGAGTTGGGCCCCACAGCATCTTGCTTCCAGCTCTTTGGGAAGCTAAGAAACAACTCGCTCTGCACAGTGCTCTTACAGCCTACCGGGAACATCTCTTCCAAAGGCCTGTGAAACGCAGTTTCTTTGCAGGCCTTATCTGGCTGAAGTAGGACTTCTGCTCTGGGTGTGCTACTTTGCCCTAGATCTGAAAGGCACAACGTGCAGGCTTCTTTCCAAAGGGCGAGTTGGGCCCCACAGCATCTTGCTTCCAGCTCTTTGGGAAGCTAAGAAACAACTCGCTCTGCACAGTGCTCTTACAGCCTACCGGGAACATCTCTTCCAAAGGCCTGTGAAACGCAGTTTCTTTGCAGGCCTGATCTGGCTGAAGTAGGACTTCTGCTCTGGGTGTGCTACTTTGCCCTAGAGCTGAAAGGCACAACGTGCAGGCTTCTTTCCAAAGGGCGAGTTGGGCCCCACAGCATCTTGCTTCCAGCTCTTTGGGAAGCTAAGAAACAACTCGCTCTGCACAGTGCTCTTACAGCCTACCGGGAACATCTCTTCCAAAGGCCTGTGAAACGCAGTTTCTTTGCAGGCCTGATCTGGCTGAAGTAGGACTTCTGCTCTGGGTGTGCTACATTGCCCTAGAGCTGAAAGGCACAACGTGCAGGCTTCTTTCCAAAGGGCGAGTTGGGCCCCACAGCATCTTGCTTCCAGCTCTTTGGGAAGCTAAGAAACAACTCGCTCTGCACAGTGCTCTTACAGCCTACCGGGAACATCTCTTCCAAAGGCCTGTGAAATGCAGTTTCTTTGCAGGCCTGATCTGGCTGAAGTAGGACTTCTGTTGTGGGTGTGCTACTTTGCCCTAGAGCTGAAAGGCACAACGTGCAGGCTTCTTTCCAAAGGGCGAGTTGGGCCCCACAGCATCTTGCTTCCAGCTCTTTGGGAAGCTAAGAAACAACTCGCTCTGCACAGTGCTCTTACAGCCTACCGGGAACATCTCTTCCAAAGGCCTGTGAAACGCAGTTTCTTTGCAGGCCTGATCTGGCTGAAGTAGGACTTCTGCTCTGGGTGTGCTACTTTGCCCTAGAGCTGAAAGGCACAACGTGCAGGCTTCTTTCCAAAGGGCGAGTTGGGCCCCACAGCATCTTGCTTCCAGCTCTTTGGGAAGCTAAGAAACAACTCGCTCTGCACAGTGCTCTTACAGCCTACCGGGAACATCTCTTCCAAAGGCCTGTGAAACGCAGTTTCTTTGCAGGCCTGATCTGGCTGAAGTAGGACTTCTGCTCTGGGTGTGCTACTTTGCCCTAGAGCTGAAAGGCACAACGTGCAGGCTTCTTTCCAAAGGGCGAGTTGGGCCCCACAGCATCTTGCTTCCAGCTCTTTGGGAAGCTAAGAAACAACTCGCTCTGCACAGTGCTCTTACAGCCTACCGGGAACATCTCTTCCAAAGGCCTGTGAAACGCAGTTTCTTTTGCAGGCCTGATCTGGCTGAAGTAGGACTTCTGCTCTGGGTGTGCTACTTTGCCCTAGAGCTGAAAGGCACAACGTGCAGGCTTCTTTCCAAAGGGCGAGTTGGGCCCCACAGCATCTTGCTTCCAGCTCTTTGGGAAGCTAAGAAACAACTCGCTCTGCACAGTGCTCTTACAGCCTACTGGGAACATCTCTTCCAAAGGCCTGTGAAACGCAGTTTCTTTGCAGGCCTGATCTGGCTGAAGTAGGACTTCTGCTCTGGGTGTGCTACTTTGCCCTAGAGCTGAAAGGCACAACGTGCAGGCTTCTTTCCAAAGGGCGAGTTGGGCCCCACAGCATCTTGCTTCCAGCTCTTTGGGAAGCTAAGAAACAACTCGCTCTGCACAGTGCTCTTACAGCCTACCGGGAACATCTCTTCCAAAGGCCTGTGAAACGCAGTTTCTTTGCAGGCCTGATCTGGCTGAAGTAGGACTTCTGCTCTGGGTGTGCTACTTTGCCCTAGAGCTGAAAGGCACAACGTGCAGGCTTCTTTCCAAAGGGCGAGTTGGGCCCCACAGCATCTTGCTTCCAGCTCTTTGGGAAGCTAAGAAACAACTCGCTCTGCACAGTGCTCTTACAGCCTACCGGGAACATCTCTTCCAAAGGCCTGTGAAACGCAGTTTCTTTGCAGGCCTGATCTGGCTGAAGTAGGACTTCTGCTCTGGGTGTGCTACTTTGCCCTAGAGCTGAAAGGCACAACGTGCAGGCTCTTTCCAAAGGGCGAGTTGGGCCCCACAGCATCTTGCTTCCAGCTCTTTGGGAAGCTAAGAAACAACTCGCTCTGCACAGTGCTCTTACAGCCTACCGGGAACATCTCTTCCAAAGGCCTGTGAAACGCAGTTTCTTTGCAGGCCTGATCTGGCTGAAGTAGGACTTCTGCTCTGGGTGTGCTACTTTGCCCTAGAGCTGAAAGGCACAACGTGCAGGCTTCTTTCCAAAGGGCGAGTTGGGCCCCACAGCATCTTGCTTCCAGCTCTTTGGGAAGCTAAGAAACAACTCGCTCTGCACAGTGCTCTTACAGCCTACTGGGAACATCTCTTCCAAAGGCCTGTGAAACGCAGTTTCTTTGCAGGCCTGATCTGGCTGAAGTAGGACTTCTGCTCTGGGTGTGCTACTTTGCCCTAGAGCTGAAAGGCACAACGTGCAGGCTTCTTTCCAAAGGGCGAGTTGGGCCCCACAGCATCTTGCTTCCAGCTCTTTGGGAAGCTAAGATACAACTCGCTCTGCACAGTGCTCTTACAGCCTACCGGGAACATCTCTTCCAAAGGCCTGTGAAACGCAGTTTCTTTGCAGGCCTGATCTGGCTGAAGTAGGACTTCTGCTCTGGGTGTGCTACTTTGCCCTAGAGCTGAAAGGCACAACGTGCAGGCTTCTTTCCAAAGGGCGAGTTGGGCCCCACAGCATCTTGCTTCCAGCTCTTTGGGAAGCTAAGAAACAACTCGCTCTGCACAGTGCTCTTACAGCCTACCGGGAACATCTCTTCCAAAGGCCTGTGAAACGCAGTTTCTTTGCAGGCCTGATCTGGCTGAAGTAGGACTTCTGCTCTGGGTGTGCTACTTTGCCCTAGAGCTGAAAGGCACAACGTGCAGGCTTCTTTCCAAAGGGCGAGTTGGGCCCCACAGCATCTTGCTTCCAGCTCTTTGGGAAGCTAAGAAACAACTCGCTCTGCACAGTGCTCTTACAGCCTACCGGGAACATCTCTTCCAAAGGCCTGTGAAACGCAGTTTCTTTGCAGGCCTGATCTGGCTGAAGTAGGACTTCTGCTCTGGGTGTGCTACTTTGCCCTAGAGCTGAAAGGCACAACGTGCAGGCTTCTTTCCAAAGGGCGAGTTGGGCCCCACAGCATCTTGCTTCCAGCTCTTTGGGAAGCTAAGAAACAACTCGCTCTGCACAGTGCTCTTACAGCCTACCGGGAACATCTCTTCCAAAGGCCTGTGAAACGCAGTTTCTTTGCAGGCCTGATCTGGCTGAAGTAGGACTTCTGCTCTGGGTGTGCTACTTTGCCCTAGAGCTGAAAGGCACAACGTGCAGGCTTCTTTCCAAAGGGCGAGTTGGGCCCCACAGCATCTTGCTTCCATCTCTTTGGGAAGCTAAGAAACAACTCGCTCTGCACAGTGCTCTTACAGCCTACCGGGAACATCTCTTCCAAAGGCCTGTGATACGCAGTTTCTTTGCAGGCCTGATCTGGCTGAAGTAGGACTTCTGCTCTGGGTGTGCTACTTTGCCCTAGAGCTGAAAGGCACAATGTGCAGGCTTCTTTCCAAAGGGCGAGTTGGGCCCCACGGCATCTTGCTTCCAGCTCTTTGGGAAGCTAAGAAACAACTCGCTCTGCACAGTGCTCTTACAGCCTACCGGGAACATCTCTTCCAAAGGCCTGTGAAACGCAGTTTCTTTGCAGGCCTGATCTGGCTGAAGTAGGACTTCTGCTCTGGGTGTGCTACTTTGCCCTAGAGCTGAAAGGCACAACGTGCAGGCTTCTTTCCAAAGGGCGAGTTGGGCCCCACAGCATCTTGCTTCCAGCTCTTTGGGAAGCTAAGAAACAACTCGCTCTGCACAGTGCTCTTACAGCCTACCGGGAACATCTCTTCCAAAGGCCTGTGAAACGCAGTTTCTTTGCAGGCCTGATCTGGCTGAAGTAGGACTTCTGCTCTGGGTGTGCTACTTTGCCCTAGAGCTGAAAGGCACAACGTGCAGGCTTCTTTCCAAAGGGCGAGTTGGGCCCCACAGCATCTTGCTTCCAGCTCTTTGGGAAGCTAAGAAACAACTCGCTCTGCACAGTGCTCTTACAGCCTACCGGGAACATCTCTTCCAAAGGCCTGTGAAACGCAGTTTCTTTGCAGGCCTGATCTGGCTGAAGTAGGACTTCTGATCTGGGTGTGCTACATTGCCCTAGAGCTGAAAGGCACAACGTGCAGGCTTCTTTCGAAAGGGCGAGTTGGGCCCCACAGCATCTTGCTTCCAGCTCTTTGGGAAGCTAAGAAACAACTCGCTCTGCACAGTGCTCTTACAGCCTACCGGGAACATCTCTTCCAAAGGCCTGTGAAACGCAGTTTCTTTTGCAGGTCTGATCTGGCTGAAGTAGGACTTCTGCTCTGGGTGTGCTACTTTGCCCTAGAGCTGAAAGGCACAACGTGCAGGCTTCTTTCCAAAGGGCGAGTTGGGCCCCACAGCATCTTGCTTCCAGCTCTTTGGGAAGCTAAGAAACAACTCGCTCTGCACAGTGCTCTTACAGCCTACTGGGAACATCTCTTCCAAAGGCCTGTGAAACGCAGTTTCTTTGCAGGCCTGATCTGGCTGCAGTAGGACTTCTGCTCTGGGTGTGCTACTTTGCCCTAGAGCTGAAAGGCACAACGTGCAGGCTTCTTTCCAAAGGGCGAGTTGGGCCCCACAGCATCTTGCTTCCAGCTCTTTGGGAAGCTAAGAAACAACTCGCTCTGCACAGTGCTCTTACAGCCTATCGGGAACATCTCTTCCAAAGGCCTGTGAAACGCAGTTTCTTTGCAGGCCTGATCTGGCTGAAGTAGGACTTCTGCTCTGGGTGTGCTACTTTGCCCTAGAGCTGAAAGGCACAACGTGCAGGCTTCTTTCCAAAGGGCGAGTTGGGCCCCACAGCATCTTGCTTCCAGCTCTTTGGGAAGCTAAGAAACAACTCGCTCTGCACAGTGCTCTTACAGCCTACTGGGAACATCTCTTCCAAAGGCCTGTGAAACGCAGTTTCTTTGCAGGCCTGATCTGGCTGAAGTAGGACTTCTGCTCTGGGTGTGCTACATTGCCCTAGAGCTGAAAGGCACAACGTGCAGGCTTCTTTCCAAAGGGCGAGTTGGGCCCCACAGCATCTTGCTTCCAGCTCTTTGGGAAGCTAAGATACAACTCGCTCTGCACAGTGCTCTTACAGGCTACCGGGAACATCTCTTCCAAAGGCCTGTGAAACGCAGTTTCTTTGCAGGCCTGATCTGGCTGAAGTAGGACTTCTGCTCTGGGTGTGCTACTTTGCCCTAGAGCTGAAAGGCACAACGTGCAGGCTTCTTTCCAAAGGGCGAGTTGGGCCCCACAGCATCTTGCTTCCAGCTCTTTGGGAAGCTAAGAAAGAACTCACTCTGCACAGTGCTCTTACAGCCTACCGGGAACATCTCTTCCAAAGGCCTGTGAAACGCAGTTTCTTTGCAGGCCTGATCTGGCTGAAGTAGGACTTCTGCTCTGGGTGTGCTACTTTGCCCTAGAACTGAAAGGCACAACGTGCAGTCTTCTTTCCAAAGGGCGAGTTGGGCCCCACAGCATCTTGCTTCCAGCTCTTTGGGAAGCTAAGAAACAACTCGCTCTGCACAGGGCTCTTACAGCCTACCGGGAACATCTCTTCCAAAGGCCTGTGAAACGCAGTTTCTTTGCAGTCCTGATCTGGCTGAAGTAGGACTTCTGCACTGGGTGTGCTACTTTGCCCTAGAGCTGAAAGGCACAACGTGCAGGCTTCTTTCCAAAGGGCGAGTTGGGCCCCACAGCATCTTGCTTCCAGCTCTTTGGGAAGCTAAGAAACAACTCGCTCTGCACAGTGATCTTACAACCTACCGGGAACATCTCTTCCAAAGGCCTGTGAAACGCAGTTTCTTTGCATGCCTGATCTGGCTGAAGTAGGACTTCTGCTCTGGGTGTGCTACTTTGCCCTAGAGCTGAAAGGCACAACGTGCAGGCTTCTTTCCAAGGGGCGAGTTGAGCCCCACAGCATCTTGCTTCCTTCTCTTTGGGAAGCTAAGAAACAACACGCTCTGCACAGTGCTCTTACAGCGTACCTGGAACATCTCTTCCAAAGGCCTGTGATACGCAGTTTCTTTGCAGGCCTGATCTGGCTGAAGAAGGACTTCTGCTCTGGGTGTTCTACACTGCCCTAGAGCTGAAAGGCACAATGTGCAGGATTCTTTCCAAGGGGCGATTTGGGCCCCACAGCATCTTGCTTCCAGCTCTTTGGGAAGCTAAGAAACAACTCGCTCTGCACAGTGCTCTTACAGCCTACCGGGAACATCTCTTCCAAAGGCCTGTGAAACGCAGTTTCTTTGCAGGCCTGATCTGGCTGAAGTAGGACTTCTGCTCTGGGTGTGCTACTTTGCCCTAGAGCTGAAAGGCACAACGTGCAGGCTTCTTTCCAAAGGGTGAGTTGGGCCCCACAGCATCTTGCTTCCAGCTCTTTGGGAAGCTAAGAAACAACTCGCTCTGCACAGTGCTCTTACAGCCTACCGGGAACATCTCTTCCAAAGGCCTGTGAAACGCAGTTTCTTTGCAGGCCTTATCTGGCTGAAGTAGGACTTCTGCTCTGGGTGTGCTACATTGCCCTAGAGCTGAAAGGCACAACGGGCAGGCTTCTTTCCAAAGAGCGAGTTGGGCCCCACAGCATCTTGCTTCCAGCTCTTTGGGAAGCTAAGAAACAACTCGCTCTGCACAGTGCTCTTACAGCCTACCGGGAACATCTCTTCCAAAGGCGTGTGAAACGCAGATTCTCTGCAGGCCTGATCTGGCTGAAGTAGGACTTCTGCTCTGGGTGTGCTACTTTGCCCTAGAGCTGAAAGGCACAACGTGCAGGCTTCTTTCCAAAGGGCGAGTTGGGCCCCACAGCATCTTGCTTCCAGCTCTTTCGGAAGCTAAGAAACAAGTCGCTCTGCACAGTGCTCTTACAGCCTACTGGGAACATCTCTTCCAAAGGCCTGTGAAGCGCAGTTTCTTTGCAGGCCTCATCTGGCTGAAGTAGGACTTCTGCTCTGGGTGTGCTGCACTGCCCTAGAGCTGAAAGGCACAACGTGCTGGCTTCTTTCCAAGGGGCGAGTTGGGCCCCACAGCATCTTGCTTGCAGCTCTTTGGGAAGCTAAGAAACAAGTCGCTCTGCACAGTGCTCTTTCAGCCTACCGGGAACATCTCTTCCAAAGGCCTCTGAAACGCAGTTTCTTTGCAGGCCTGATCTGGCTGAAGTAGGACTTCTGCTCTGGGTGTTCTACACTGCCCTAGAGCTGAAAGGCACAACGTGCAGGCTTCTTTCCAGGGGCGATTTGGGCGCCACGGCATCGTGCTTTCAGCTCTTTGGGAAGCTAACAAACAACTCGCTCTGCACAGTGCTCTTACAGCCTACCGGGAACATCTCTTCCAAGGGCATGTGAAACGCAGTTTCTTTGCAGGCCTGATCTGGCTGAAGTAGGACTTCTGCTCTGGCTGTGCTACTTTGCCCTAGAGCTGAAAGGCACAACGTGCAGGCTTCTTTCCAAAGGGCGAGTTGGGCCCCAGAGCATCTTGCTTACAGCTCTTTGGGAAGCTAAGAAACAACACGCTCTGCACAGTGCTCTTACAGCCTACCGGGAACATCTCTTCCAAAGGCCTGTGAAACGCAGTTTCTTTGCAGGCCTGATCTGGCTGAAGTAGGACTTCTGGTCCGTTTGTGCTACATTGCCCTAGAGCTGAAAGGCACAACGTACAGGCTTCTTTCGAAAGGGCGAGTTGGACCCCACAGAATCTTGGTTCCAGCTCTTTGGGAAGCTAAGAAACAACTCGCTCTGCACAGTGCTCTTACAGCCTACAGGGAACATCTCTTCCAAAGGCCTGTGAAACGCAGTTTCTTTGCAGGCCTGATCTGGCTGAAGTAGGACTTCTGCTCTGGGTGTGCTACATTGCCCTAGAGCTGAAAGGCACAACGTGCAGGCTTCTTTCCAAAGGGCGAGTTGGGCCCCACAGCATCTTGCTTCCAGCTCTTTGGGAAGCTAAGAAACAACTCGCTCTGCACAGTGCTCTTACAGCCTACCGCTAACATCTCCTCCAAAGGCCTGTGAAACGCAGTTTCTTTGCAGGCCTGATCTGGCTGAAGTAGGACTTCTGCTCTGGGTGTGCTACATTGCCCTAGAGCTGAAAGGCACAACGTGCAGGCTTCTTTCCAAAGGGCGAATTGGGCCCCACATCATCTTTCTTCCAGCTCTTTGGGAAGCTAAGAAACAACTCGCTCTGCACAGTGCTCTTAAAGCCTACCGGGAACATCTCTTCCAAAGGCCTGTGAAACGCAGTTTCTTTGCAGGCCTGATCTGGCTGAAGTAGGACTTCTGCTCTGGGTGTGCTACATTGCCCTAGAGCTGAAAGGCACAACGTGCAGGCTTCTTTCCAAGGGGCGAGTTGATCCCCACGTCATCTTGCTTCCAGCTCTTTGGGAAGCTAAGAAACAACTCGCTCTTCTCAGAGCTCTTACAGCCTACCGGGAACATCACTTCCAAAGGCCTGTGAAACGCAGTTTCTTTGCAGGCCTGATCTGGCTGAAGTAGGACTTCTGCTCTGGGTGTGCTACATTGCCCTAGAGCTGAAAGGCACAACGTGCAGGCTTCTTTCCAAAGGGCGAGTTGGGCCCCACAGCATCTTGCTTCCAGCTCTTTGGGAAGCTAACAAACAACTCGCTCTGCACAGTGCTGTTACAGCCTACTGAGAACATCTCTTCCAAAGGCCTGAGAAACACAGTTTCTTTGCAGGCCTGATATGGCTGCAGTAGGACTTCTGCTCTGGGTGTGCTACATTGCCCTAGAGCTGAAAGGCACAACGTGCAGGCTTCTTTCCAAATGGCGAGTTGGGCCCCACAGCATCTTGCTTCCAGCTCTTTGGGAAGCTAAGAAACAACTCGCTCTGCACAGTGCTCTTACAGCCTACCGGGAACATCTCTTCCAAAGGCCTGTGAAACGCAGTTTCTTTGCAGTCCTGATCTGGCTGAAGTAGGACTTCTGTACTGGGTGTTCTACACTGCCCTAGAGCTGAAAGGCACAACGTGCAGGCTTCTTTCCAGGGGCGATTTGGGCGCCACGGCATCGTGCTTCCAGCTCTTTGGGAAGCTAACAAACAACTCGCTCTGCACAGTGCTCTTACAGCCTACTGGGAACATCTCTTCCAAGGGCATGTGAAACGCAGTTTCTTTGCAGGCCTGATCTGGCTGAAGTAGGACTTCTGCTCTGGCTGTGCTACTTTGCCCTAGAGCTGAAAGGCACAACGTGCAGGCTTCTTTCCAAAGGGCGAGTTGGGCCCCAGAGCATCTTGCTTACAGCTCTTTGGGAAGCTAAGAAACAACACGCTCTGCACAGTGCTCTTACAGCCTACCGGGAACATCTCTTCCAAAGGCCTGTGAAACGCAGTTTCTTTGCAGGCCTGATCTGGCTGAAGTAGGACTTCTGGTCCGTTTGTGCTACATTGCCCTAGAGCTGAAAGGCACAACGTACAGGCTTCTTTCGAAAGGGCGAGTTGGACCCCACAGAATCTTGCTTCCAGCTCTTTGGGAAGCTAAGAAACAACTCGCTCTGCACAGTGCTCTTACAGCCTACCGGGAACATCTCTTCCAAAGGCCTGTGAAACGCAGTTTCTTTGCAGGCCTGATCTGGCTGAAGTAGGACTTCTGCTCTGGGTGTGCTACATTGCCCTAGAGCTGAAAGGCACAACGTGCAGGCTTCTTTCCAAAGAGCGAATTGGGCCCCACAGCATCTTGCTTCCAGCTCTTTGGGAAGCTAAGAAACAACTCGCTCTGCACAGTGCTCTTACAGCCTACCGGGAACATCTCCTCCAAAGGCCTGTGAAACGCAGTTTCTTTGCAGGCCTGATCTGGCTGAAGTAGGACTTCTGCTCTGGGTGTGCTACATTGCCCTAGAGCTGAAAGGCACAACGTGCAGGCTTCTTTCCAAAGGGCGAGTTGGGCCCCACAGCATCTTGCTTCCAGCTCTTTGGGAAGCTAAGAAACAACTCGCTCTGCACAGTGCTCTTAAAGCCTACCGGGAACATCTCTTCCAAAGGCCTGTGAAACGCAGTTTCTTTGCAGGCCTGATCTGGCTGAAGTAGGACTTCTGCTCTGGGTGTGCTACATTGCCCTAGAGCTGAAAGGCACAACGTGCAGTCTTCTTTCCAAGGGGCGAGTTGATCCCCACGTCATCTTGCTTCCAGCTCTTTGGGAAGCTAAGAAACAACTCGCTCTTCTCAGAGCTCTTACAGCCTACCGGGAACATCACTTCCAAAGGCCTGTGAAACGCAGTTTCTTTGCAGGCCTGATCGGGTTGAAGTAGGACTTCTGCTCTGGGTGTGCTACATTGCCCTAGAGGTGAAAGGCACAACGTGCAGGCTTCTTTCCAAAGGGCGAGTTGGGCCCCACAGCATCTTGCTTCCAGCTCTTTGGGAAGCTAACAAACAACTCGCTCTGCACAGTGCTGTTACAGCCTACTGAGAACATCTCTTCCAAAGGCCTGAGAAACGCAGTTTCTTTGCAGGCCTGATATGGCTGCAGTAGGACTTCTGCTCTGGGTGTGCTACTTTGCCCTAGAGCTGAAAGGCACAACGTGCAGGCTTCTTTCCAAATGGCGAGTTGGGCCCCAGAGCATCTTGCTTCCAGCTCTTTGGGAAGCTAAGAAACAACTCGCTCTGCACAGTGCTCTTACAGCCTACCGGGAACATCTCTTCCAAAGGCCTCTGAAATGCAGTTTCTTTGCAGGCCTGATCTGGCTGAAGTAGGACTTCTGCTCTGGGTGTGCTACATTGCCCTAGAGCTGAAAGGCACAACGTGCAGGCTTCTTTCCAAAGGGCGAGTTGGGCCCCACAGCATCTTGCTTCCAGCTCTTTGGGAAGCTAAGAAACAACTCGCTCTGCACAGTGCTCTTACAGCGTACCGGGAACATCTCTTCCAAAGGCCTGTGAAACGCAGTTTCTTTGCAGGCCTGATCTGGCTGAAGTAGGACTTCTGCTCTGGGTGTGCTACACTGCCCTAGAGCTGAAAGGCACAACGTGCTGGCTTCTTTCCAAGGGGCGAGTTGGGCCCCACAGCATCTTGCTTCCAGGTCTTTGGGATGCTAAGAAACAACTCGCTCTGCACAGTGCTCTTACAGCCTACCGGGAAAATCTGTTCCAAAGGCCTGTGAAACGCAGTTTCTTTGCAGGCCCGATCTGGCTGAAGAAGGACTTCTGCTCTGGGTGTTCTACACTGCCCTAGAGCTGAAAGGCACAACGTGCAGGATTCTTTCCAAGGGGCGATTTGGGCCCCACGGCATCTTGCTTCCAGCTCTTTGGGAAGCTAAGAAACAACTCGCTCTGCACAGTGCTCTTACAGCCTACCGGGAACATCTCTTCCAAAGGCCTGTGAAACGCAGTTTCTTTGCAGGCCTGATCTGGCTGAAGTAGGACTTCTGCTCTGGGTGTGCTACATTGCCCTAGAGCTGAAAGGCACAACGTGCAGGCTTCTTTCCAAAGGGCGAGTTGGGCCCCACAGCATCTTGCTTCCAGCTCTTTGGGAAGCTAAGAAACAACTCGCTCTGCACAGTGCACTTACAGCCTACCGGGAACATCTCTTCCAAAGGCCTGTGAAACGCAGTTTCTTTGCAGGCCTGATCTGGCTGAAGTAGGACTTCTGCTCTGGGTGTGCTACATTGCCCTAGAGCTGAAAGGCACAACGGGCAGGCTTCTTTCCAAAGAGCGAGTTGGGCCCCACAGCATCTTGCTTCCAGCTCTTTGGGAAGCTAAGAAACAACTCGCTCTGCACAGTGCTCTTACAGCCTACCGGGAACACCTCTTCCAAAGGCCTGTGAAACGCAGTTTCTTTGCAGGCCTGATCTGGCTGAAGTAGGACTTCTGCTCTGGGTGTGCTACATTGCCCTAGAGCTGAAAGGCACAACGGGCAGGCTTCTTTCCAAAGAGCGAGTTGGGCCCCACAGCATCTTGCTTCCAGCTCTTTCGGAAGCTAAGAAACAAGTCGCTTTGCACAGTGCTCTTACAGCCTACCAGGAACATCTCTTCCAAAGGCCTGTGAAGCGCAGTTTCTTTGCAGGCCTGATCTGGCTGAAGTAGGACTTCTGCTCTGGGTGTGCTGCACTGCCCTAGAGCTGAAAGGCACAACGTGCTGGCTTCTTTCCAAGGGGCGAGTTGGGCCCCACAGCATCTTGCTTGCAGCTCTTTGGGAAGCTAAGAAACAAGTCGCTCTGCACAGTGCTCTTTCAGCCTACCGTGAAAATCTCTTCCAAAGGCGTCTGAAACGCAGTTTCTTTGCAGGCCTGATCTGGCTGAAGTAGGACTTCTGCTCTGGGTGTTCTACACTGCCCTAGAGCTGAAAGGCACAACGTGCAGGCTTCTTTCCAGGGGCGATTTGGGCGCCACGGCATCGTGCTTCCAGCTCTTTGGGAAGCTAACAAACCACTCGCTCTGCACAGTGCTCTTACAGCCTACCGGGAACATCTCTTCCAAGGGCATGTGAAACGCAGTTTCTTTGCAGGCCTGATCTGGCTGAAGTAGGACTTCTGCTCTGGCTGTGCTACTTTGCCCTAGAGCTGAAAGGCACAACGTGCAGGCTTCTTTCCAAAGGGCGAGTTGCGCCCCAGAGCATCTTGCTTACAGCTCTTTGGGAAGCTAAGAAACAACACGCTCTGCACAGTGCTCTTACAGCCTACCGGGAACATCTCTTCCAAAGGCCTGTGTAACGCAGTTTCTTTGCAGGCCTGATCTGGCTGAAGTAGGACTTCTGGTCCGTTTGTGCTACATTGCCCTAGAGCTGAAAGGCACAACGTACAGGCTTCTTTCGAAAGGGCGAGTTGGGCCCCACAGAATCTTGCTTCCAGCTCTTTGGGAAGCTAAGAAACAACTCGCTCTGCACAGTGCTCTTACAGCCTACCGGGAACATCTCTTCCAAAGGCCTGTGAAACGCAGTTTCTTTGCAGGCCTGATCTGGCTCAAGTAGGACTTCTGCTCTGGGTGTGCTACATTGCCCTAGAGGTGAAAGGCACAACGTGCAGGCTTCTTTCCAAAGGGCGAGTTGGGCCCCACAGCATCTTGCTTCCAGCTCTTTGGGAAGCTAAGAAACAACTCGCTCTGCACAGGGCTCTTACAGCGTACCGGGAACATCTCCTCCAAAGGCCTGTGAAACCCAGTTTCTTTGCAGGCCTGATCTGGCTGAAGTAGGACTTCTGCTCTGGGTGTGCTACATTGCCCTAGAGCTGAAAGGCACAACGTGCAGGCTTCTTTCCAAAGGGCGAATCGGGCCCCACATCATCTTGCTTCCAGCTCTTTGGGAAGCTAAGAAACAACTCGCTCTGCACAGTGCTCTTAAAGCCTACCGGGAACATCTCTTCCAAAGGCCTGTGAAACGCAGTTTCTTTGCAGGCCTGATCTGGCTGAAGTAGGACTTCTGCTCTGGGTGTGCTACATTGCCCTAGAGCTGAAAGGCACAACGTGCAGGCTTCTTTCCAAGGGGCGAGTTGATCCCCACGTCATCCTGCTTCCAGCTCTTTGGGAAGCTAAGAAACAACTCGCTCTGCACAGTGCTCTTACAGCGTACCGGGAACATCTCTTCCAAAGGCCTGTGAAACGCAGTTTCTTTGCAGGCCTGATCTGGCTGAAGTAGCACTTCTGCTCTGGGTGTGCTACTTTGCCCTAGATCTGAAATGCACAACGTGCAGGCTTCTTTCCAAAGGGCGAGTTGGGCCCCACAGCATCTTGCTTCCAGCTCTTTGGGAAGCTAAGAAACAACTCGCTCTGCACAGTGCTCTTACAGCCTACCGGGAACATCTCTTCTAAAGGCCTCTGAAACGCAGTTTCTTTGCAGGCCTGATCTGGCTGAAGTAGGACTTCTGCTCTGGGTGTGCTACATTGCCCTAGAGCTGAAAGGCACAACATGCAGGCTTCTTTCCAAAGGCGAGTTGGGCCCCACAGCATCTTGTTTCCAGCTCTTTGGGAAGCTAAGAAACAACTCGCTCTGCACAGTGCTCTTACAGCCTACCGGGAACATCTCTTCCAAAGGCCTGTGAAACGCAGTTTCTTTGCAGGCCTGATCTGGCTGAAGTAGGACTTCTGCTCTGGGTGTGCTACATTGTCCTAGAGCTGAAAGGCACAACGTGCAGGCTTCTTTTCAAAGGGCGAGTAGGGCCCCACAGCATCTTGCTTCCAGCTCTTTGGGAAGCTAACAAACAACTCGCTCTGCACAGTGCTCTTACAGCCTACGGGAACATCTCTTCCAAAGGCCTGTGAAACGCAGTTTCTTTGCAGGCCTGATCTGGCTGAAGTAGGACTTCTGCTCTGGGTGTGCCACATTGCCCTAGAGCTGAAAGGCACAACGTGCAGGCTTCTTTCCGAAGGGCGAGTTGGGCCCCACAGCATCATGCTTCCAGCTCTTTGGAAAGCTAAGAAACAACTCGCTCTGCACAGTGCTCTTACAGCCTACCGGGAACATCTCTTCCAAAGGCCTGTGAAACGCAGTTTCTTTGCACGCCTGATCTGGCTGTAGTAGGACTTCTGCTCTGGGTGTGCTACATTGCCCTAGAGCTGAAAGGCACAACGTGCAGGCTTCTTTCCAAAGGGCGAGTTGGGCCCCACAGCATCTTGCTTCCAGCTCTTTCGGAAGCTAAGAAACAAGTCGCTCTGCACAGTGCTCTTTCAGCCTACCGGGAACATCTCTTCCAAACTCCTGTGAAACGCAGTTTCTTTGCAGGCCTGATCTGGCTGAAGTAGGACTTCTGCTCTGGGTGTTCTACATTGCCCTAGAGCTGAAAGGCACAACGTGCAGGCTTCTTTCCAGGGGTGAGTTGGGCCCCACGGCATCGTGCTTCCAGCTCTTTGGGAAGATAACAAACAACTCGTTCTGCACAGTGCTCTTACAGCCTACAGGGAACATCTCTTCCAAGGGCCTGTGAAACGCAGTTTCTTTGCAGGCCTGATCTGGCTGAAGTAGGACTTCTGCCATGGGTGTGCTACTTTGCCCTAGAGCTGAAAGGCACAACGTGCAGGCTTCTTTCCAAAGGGCGAGTTGGGCCCCACAGCATCTTGCTTCCAGCTCTTTGGGAAGCTAAGAAACAACTCGCTGTGCACAGTGCTCTTACAGCCCAACGGGAACATCTCTTCCAAACGCCTGTGAATCGCAGTTTCTTTGCACGTCTGATCTGGCTGAAGTAGGACTTCTGCTCTGGGTGTGCTACATTGCCCTAGAGCTGAAAGGCACAACGTGCATTCTTCTTTCCAAAGGGCGAGTTGGGCCCCACAGCATCTTGCTTCCAGCTCTTTGGGAAGCTAAGAAACAACTCGCTCTGCACAGTGCTCTTACAGCCTACCGGGAACGTCTCTTCCAAAGGCCTGTGAACGCAGTTTCTTTGCAGGCCTGATCTGGCTGAAGTAGGACTTCTGCTCTGGGTGTTCTACACTGCCCTAGAGCTGAAAGGCACAACGTGCAGGATTCTTTCCAAGGGGCGATTTGGGCCCCACGACATCTTGCTTCCAGCTCTTTGGGAAGCTAAGAAACAACTCGCTCTGCACAGTGCTCTTACAGCCTACCGGGAACATCTCTTCCAAAGGCCTGTGAAACGCAGTTTCTTTGCAGGCCTGATCTGGCTGAAGTAGGACTTCTGCTCTGGGTGTGCTACTTTGCCCTAGAGCTGAAAGGCACAACGTGCTGGCTTCTTTCCAAAGGGCGAGTTGGGCCCCACAGCATCTTGCTTCCAGCTCTTTGGGAAGCTAAGAAACAACTCGCTCTGCACAGTGCTCTTACAGCCTACCGGGAACATCTCTTCCAAAGGCCTGTGAAACGCAGTTTCTTTGCAGGCCTGATCTGGCTGAAGTAGGACTTCTGCTCTGGGTGTGCTACTTTGCCCTAGAGCTGAAAGGCACAACGTGCAGGCTTCTTTCCAAAGGGCGAGTTGGGCCCCACAGCATCTTGCTTCCAGCTCTTTGGGAAGCTAAGAATCAACTCGCTCTGCACAGTGCTCTTACAGCCTACCGGGAACATCTCTTCCAAAGGCCTGTGAAACGCAGTTTCTTTGCAGGCCTGATCTGGCTGAAGTAGGACTTCTGCTCTGGGTGTGCTACTTTGCCCTAGAGCTGAAAGGCACAACGTGCAGGCTTCTTTCCAAAGGGCGAGTTGGGCCCCACAGCATCTTGCTTCCAGCTCTTTGGAAAGCTAAGAAACAACTCGCTCTGCACAGTGCTCTTACAGCCTACCGGGAACATCTCTTCCAAAGGCCTGTGAAACGCAGTTTCTTTGCAGGCCTGATCTGGCTGAAGTAGGACTTCTGCTCTGGGTGTGCTACATTGCCCTAGAGCTGAAAGGCACAACGTGCAGGCTTCTTTCCAAAGGGCGAGTTGGGCCCCACAGCATCTTGCTTCCAGCTCTTTGGGAAGCTAAGAAACAAGTCGCTCTGCACAGTGCTCTTACAGCCTACCGGGAACATCTCTTCCAAAGGCCTGTGAAACGCAGTTTCTTTGCAGGCCTGATCTGGCTGAAGTAGGACTTCTGCTCTGGGTGTGCTACATTGCCCTAGACCTGAAAGGCACAACGTGCAGGCTTCTTTCCGAAGGGCGAGTTGGGCCCCACAGCATCTTGCTTCCAGCTCTTTGGGAAGCTAAGAAACAACTCGCTCTGCACAGTGCTCTTAAAGCCTACCGGGAACATCTCTTCCAAAGGCCTGTGAAACGCAGTTTCTTTGCAGGCCTGATCTGGCTGAAGTAGGACTTCTGCTCTGGGTGTGCTACTTTGCCCTAGAGCTGAAAGGCACAACGTGCAGTCTTCTTTCCAAGGGGCGAGTTGATCCCCACGTCATCTTGCTTCCAGCTCTTTGGGAAGCTAAGAAACAACTCGCTCTTCTCAGAGCTCTTACAGCCTACCGGGAACATCACTTCCAAAGGCCTGTGAAACGCAGTTTCTTTGCAGGCCTGATCTGGTTGAAGTAGGACTTCTGCTCTGGGTGTGCTACATTGCCCTAGAGCTGAAAGGCACAACGTGCAGGCTTCTTTCCAAAGGGCGAGTTGGGCCCCACAGCATCTTGCTTCCAGCTCTTTGGGAAGCTAACAAACAACTCGCTCTGCACAGTGCTGTTACAGCCTACTGAGAACATCTCTTCCAAAGGCCTGTGAAACGCAGTTTCTTTGCAGGCCTGATATGGCTGCAGTAGGACTTCTGCTCTGGGTGTGCTACATTGCCCTAGAGCTGAAAGGCACAACGTGCAGGCTTCTTTCCAAATGGCGAGTTGGGCCCCAGAGCATCTTGCTTCCAGCTCTTTGGGAAGCTAAGAAACAACTCGCTCTGCACAGTGCTCTTACAGCCTACCGGGAACATCTCTTCCAAAGGCCTGTGAAACGCAGTTTCTTTGCAGGCCTGATCTGGCTGAAGTAGGACTTCTGCTCTGGGTGTGCTACATTGCCCTAGAGCTGAAAGGCACAACGTGCAGGCTTCTTTCCAAAGGGCGAGTTGGGCCCCACAGCATCTTGCTTCCAATTCTTTGGGAAGCTAAGAAACAACTCGCTCTGCACAGTGCTCTTACAGCGTACCGGGAACATCTCTTCCAAAGGCCTGTGAAACGCAGTTTCTTTGCAGGCCTGATCTGGCTGAAGTAGGACTTCTGCTCTTGGTGTGCTGCACTGCCCTAGAGCTGAAAGGCACAACGTGCTGGCTTCTTTCCAAGGGGCGAGTTGGGCCCCAGAGCATCTTGCTTCCAGGTCTTTGGGATGCTAAGAAACAACTCGCTCTGCACAGTGCTCTTACAGCCTACCGGGAAAATCTGTTCCAAAGGCCTGTGAAACGCAGTTTCTTTGCAGGCCCGATCTGGCTGAAGAAGGACTTCTGCTCTGGGTGTTGTACACTGCCCTAGAGCTGAAAGGCACAACGTGCAGGATTCTTTCCAAGGGGCGATTTGGGCCCCACGGCATCTTGCTTCCAGCTCTTTGGGAAGCTAAGAAACAACTCGCTCTGCACAGTGCTCTTACAGCCTACCGGGAACATCTCTTCCAAAGGCCTGTGAAACGCAGTTTCTTTGCAGGCCTGATCTGGCTGAAGTAGGACTTCTGCTCTGGGTGTGCTACATTGCCCTAGAGCTGAAAGGCACAACGTGCAGGCTTCTTTCCAAAGGGCGAGTTGGGCCCCACAGCATCTTGCTTCCAGCTCTTTGGGAAGCTAAGAAACAACTCGCTCTGCACAGTGCACTTACAGCCTACCGGGAACATCTCTTCCAAAGGCCTGTGAAACGCAGTTTCTTTGCAGGCCTGATCTGGCTGAAGTAGGACTTCTGCTCTGGGTGTGCTACATTGCCCTAGAGCTGAAAGGCACAACGGGCAGGCTTCTTTCCAAAGAGCGAGTTGGGCCCCACAGCATCTTGCTTCCAGCTCTTTGGGAAGCTAAGAAACAACTCTCTCTGCACAGTGCTCTTACAGCCTACCGGGAACATCTCTTCCAAAGGCCTGTGAAACGCAGTTTCTTTGCAGGCCTGATCTGGCTGAAGTAGGACTTCTGCTCTGGGTGTGCTACATTGCCCTAGAGCTGAAAGGCACAACGGGCAGGCTTCTTTCCAAAGAGCGAGTTGGGCCCCACAGCATCTTGCTTCCAGCTCTTTCGGAAGCTAAGAAACAAGTCGCTCTGCACAGTGCTCTTACAGCCTACCGGGAACATCTCTTCCAAAGGCCTGTGAAGCGCAGTTTCTTTGCAGGCCTGATCTGGCTGAAGTAGGACTTCTGCTCTGGGTGTGCTGCACTGCCCTAGAGCTGAAAGGCACAACGTGCTGGCTTCTTTCCAAGGGGCGAGTTGGGCCCCACAGCATCTTGCTTGCAGCTCTTTGGGAAGCTAAGAAACAAGTCGCTCTGCACAGTGCTCTTTCAGCCTACCGTGAAAATCTCTTCCAAAGGCGTCTGAAACGCAGTTTCTTTGCAGGCCTGATCTGGCTGAAGTAGGACTTCTGCTCTGGGTGTTCTACACTGCCCTAGAGCTGAAAGGCACAACGTGCAGGCTTCTTTCCAGTGGCGATTTGGGCGCCACGGCATCGTGCTTCCAGCTCTTTGGGAAGCTAACAAACCACTCGCTCTGCACAGTGCTCTTACAGCCTACCGGGAACATCTCTTCCAAGGGCATGTGAAACGCAGTTTCTTTGCAGGCCTGATCTGGCTGAAGTAGGACTTCTGCTCTGGCTGTGCTACTTTGCCCTAGAGCTGAAAGGCACAACGTGCAGGCTTCTTTCCAAAGGGCGAGTTGCGCCCCAGAGCATCTTGCTTACAGCTCTTTGGGAAGCTAAGAAACAACACGCTCTGCACAGTGCTCTTACAGCCTACCGGGAACATCTCTTCCAAAGGCCTGTGAAACGCAGTTTCTTTGCAGGCCTGATCTGGCTGAAGTAGGACTTCTGGTCCGTTTGTGCTACATTGCCCTAGAGCTGAAAGGCACAACGTACAGGCTTCTTTCGAAAGGGCGAGTTGGGCCCCACAGAATCTTGCTTCCAGCTCTTTGGGAAGCTAAGAAACAACTCGCTCTGCACAGTGCTCTTACAGCCTACCGGGAACATCTCTTCCAAAGGCCTGTGAAACGCAGTTTCTTTGCAGGCCTGATCTGGCTCAAGTAGGACTTCTGCTCTGGGTGTGCTACATTGCCCTAGAGCTGAAAGGCACAACGTGCAGGCTTCTTTCCAAAGGGCGAGTTGGGCCCCACAGCATCTTGCTTCCAGCTCTTTGGGAAGCTAAGAAACAACTCGCTCTGCACAGGGCTCTTACAGCGTACCGGGAACATCTCCTCCAAAGGCCTGTGAAACGCAGTTTCTTTGCAGGCCTGATCTGGCTGAAGTAGGACTTCTGCTCTGGGTGTGCTACATTGCCCTAGAGCTGAAAGGCACAACGTGCAGGCTTCTTTCCAAGGGGCGAGTTGATCCCCACGTCATCCTGCTTCCAGCTCTTTGGGAAGCTAAGAAACAACTCGCTCTGCACAGTGCTCTTACAGCGTACCGGGAACATCTCTTCCAAAGGCCTGTGAAACGCAGTTTCTTTGCAGGCCTGATCTGGCTGAAGTAGCACTTCTGCTCTGGGTGTGCTACTTTGCCCTAGAGCTGAAAGGCACAACGTGCAGGCTTCTTTCCAAAGGGCGAGTTGGGCCCCAGAGCATCTTGCTTCCAGCTCTTTGGGAAGCTAAGAAACAACTCGCTCTGCACAGTGCTCTTACAGCCTACCGGGAACATCTCTTCTAAAGGCCTCTGAAACGCAGTTTCTTTGCAGGCCTGATCTGGCTGAAGTAGGACTTCTGCTCTGGGTGTGCTACATTGCCCTAGAGCTGAAAGGCACAACGTGCAGGCTTCTTTCCAAAGGCGAGTTGGGCCCCACAGCATCTTGTTTCCAGCTCTTTGGGAAGCTAAGAAACAACTCGCTCTGCACAGTGCTCTTACAGCCTACCGGGAACATCTCTTCCAAAGGCCTGTGAAACGAAGTTTCTTTGCAGGCCTGATCTGGCTGAAGTAGGACTTCTGCTCTGGGTGTGCTACATTGTCCTAGAGCTGAAAGGCCCAACGTGCAGGCTTCTTTCCAAAGGGCGAGTAGGGCCCCTCAGCATCTTGATTCCAGCTCTTTGGGAAGCTAACAAACAACTCGCTCTGCACAGTGCTCTTACAGCCTACGGGAACATCTCTTCCAAAGGCCTGTGAAACGCAGTTTCTTTGCAGGCCTGATCTGGGTGAAGTAGGACTTCTGATCTGGGTGTGCTACATTGCCCTAGAGCTGAAAGGCACAACGTGCAGGCTTCTTTCCAAAGGGCGAGTTGGGCCCCACAGCATCTTGCTTCCAGCTCTTTGGGAAGCTAAGAAACAACTCGCTCTGCACTGTGCTCTTACAGCCTACCGGGAACATCTCTTCCAAAGGCCTGTGAAACGCAGTTTCTTTGCAGGCCTGATCTGGCTGAAGTAGGACTTCTGCTCTGGGTGTGCCACATTGCCCTAGAGCTGAAAGGCACAACGTGCAGGCTTCTTTCCGAAGGGCGAGTTGGGACCCACAGCATCATGCTTCCAGCTCTTTGGAAAGCTAAGAAACAACTCGCTCTGCACAGTGCTCTTACAGCCTACCGGGAACATCTCTTCCAAAGGCCTGTGAAACGCAGTTTCTTTGCACGCCTGATCTGGCTGTAGTAGGACTTCTGCTCTGGGTGTGCTACATTGCCCTAGAGCTGAAAGGCACAACGTGCAGGCTTCCTTCCAAAGGGCGAGTTGGGCCCCACAGCATCTTGCTTCCAGCTCTTTCGGAAGCTAAGAAACAAGTCGCTCTGCACAGTGCTCTTTCAGCCTACCGGGAACATCTCTTCCAAACTCCTGTGAAACGCAGTTTCTTTGCAGGCCTGATCTGGCTGAAGTAGGACTTCTGCTCTGGGTGTTCTACATTGCCCTAGAGCTGAAAGGCACAACGTGCAGGCTTCTTTCCAGGGGTGATTTGGGCCCCACGGCATCGTGCTTCCAGCTCTTTGGGAAGATAACAAACAACTCGTTCTGCACAGTGCTCTTACAGCCTACAGGGAACATCTCTTCCAAGGGCCTGTGAAACGCAGTTTCTTTGCAGGCCTGATCTGGTTGAAGTAGGACTTCTGCCATGGCTGTGCTACTTTGCCCTAGAGCTGAAAGGCACAACGTGCAGGCTTCTTTCCAAAGGGCGAGTTTGACCCCAGAGCATCTTGCTTCCAGCCCTTTGGGAAGCTAAGAAACATCTCGCTCTGCACAGTGGTCTTACAGCCTACCGGGAACATCTCTTCCAAAGGCCTGTGAAACGCAGTTTCTTTGCAGGCCTGATATGGCTGCAGTAGGACTTCTGCTCTGGGTGTGCTACTTTGCCCTAGAGCTGAAAGGCACAACGTGCAGGCTTCTTTCCAAAGGGCGAGTTGGGCCCCACAGCATCTTGCTTCCAGCTCTTTGGGAAGCTAAGAAACAACTCTCTCTGCACAGTGCTCTTACAGCCTTCCGGGAACATCTCTTCCAAAGGCCTGTGAAACGCAGTTTCTTTGCAGGCCTGATCTGGCTGAAGTAGGACTTCTGCTCTGGGTGTGCTACATTGCCCTAGAGCTGAAAGGCACAACGTGCAGGCTTCTTTCCAAAGGGCGAGTTGGGCCCCACAGCATCTTGCTTCCAGGTCTTTGGGAAGCTAAGAATGAACTCGCTCTGCACAGTGCTCTTACAGCCTACCGGGAACATCTCTTCCAAAGGCCTGTGAAACGCAGTTTCTTTGCAGGCCTGATCTGGCTGAAGTAGGACTTCTGCTCTGCGTGTGCTACTTTGCCCTAGAGCTGTAAGGCACAACGTGCAGGCTTCTTTCCAAAGGGCGAGTTGGGCCCCACAGCATCTTGCTTCCAGCTCTTTGGGAAGCTAAGAAACAACTCGCTGTGCTCAGTGCTCTTACAGCCTAGTGGGAACATCTATTCCAAAGGCCTGTGTAACGCAGTTTCTTTGCAGGCCTGATCTGGGTGAAGTAGGACTTCTGATCTGGGTGTGCTACATTGGCCTAGAGCTGAAAGGCACAACGTGCATTCTTCTTTCCAAAGGGCGACTTGGGCCCCACAGCATCTTGCTTCCAGCTCTTTGGGAAGCTAAGAAACAACTCGCTCTGCACAGTGCTCTTACAGCCTACCGGGAACGTCTCTTCCAAAGGCCTGTGAAACGCAGTTTCTTTGCAGGCCTGATCTGGCTGAAGTAGGACTTCTGCTCTGGGTGTTCTACACTGCCCTAGAGCTGAAAGGCACAACGTGCAGGATTCTTTCCAAGGGGCGAGTTGGGCCCCACGACATCTTGCTTCCAGCTCTTTGGGAAGCTAAGAAACAACTCGCTCTGCACAGTGCTCTTACAGCCTACCGGGAACATCTCTTCCAAAGGCCTGTGAAACGCAGTTTCTTTGCAGGCCTGATCTGGCTGAAGTAGGACTTCTGCTCTGGGTGTGCTACTTTGCCCTAGAGCTGAAAGGCACAACGTGCTGGCTTCTTTCCAAAGGGCGAGTTGGGCCCCACAGCATCTTGCTTCCAGCTCTTTGGGAAGCTAAGAAACAACTCGCTCTGCACAGTGCTCTTACAGCCTACCGGGAACATCTCTTCCAAAGGCCTGTGAAACGCAGTTTCTTTGCAGGCCTGATCTGGCTGAAGTAGGACTTCTGCTCTGGGTGTGCTACTTTGCCCTAGAGCTGAAAGGCACAACGTGCAGGCTTCTTTCCAAAGGGCGAGTTGGGCCCCACAGCATCTTGCTTCCAGCTCTTTGGGAAGCTAAGAATGAACTCGCTCTGCACAGTGCTCTTACAGCCTACCGGGAACATCTCTTCCAAAGGCCTGTGAAACGCAGTTTCTTTGCAGGCCTGATCTGGCTGAAGTAGGACTTCTGCTCTGGGTGTGCTACTTTGCCCTAGACCTGAAAGGCACAACGTGCAGGCTTCTTTCCAAAGGGCGAGATGGGCCCCACAGCATCTTGCTTCCAGCTCTTTGGAAAGCTAAGAAACAACTCGCTCTGCACAGTGCTCTTACAGCCTACCGGGAACATCTCTTCCAAAGGCCTGTGAAACGCAGTTTCTTTGCAGGCCTGATCTGGCTGAAGTAGGACTTCTGCTCTGGGTGTGCTACATTGCCCTAGAGCTGAAAGGCACAACGTGCAGGCTTCTTTCCAAAGGGCGAGTTGGGCCCCACAGCATCTTGCTTCCAGCTCTTTGGGAAGCTAAGAAACAAGTCGCTCTGCACAGTGCTCTTTCAGCCTACCGGGAACATCTCTTCCAAAGGCCTGTGAAACGCAGTTTCTTTGCAGGCCTGATCTGGCTGAAGTAGGACTTCTGCTCTGGGTGTGCTACATTGCCCTAGACCTGAAAGGCACAACGTGCAGGCTTCTTTCCGAAGGGCGAGCTGGGCCCCACAGCATCTTGCTTCCAGCTCTTTGGAAAGCTAAGAAACAACTCGCTCTGCACAGTGCTCTTACAGCCTACCGGGAACATCTCTTCCAAAGGCCTGTGAAACACAGTTTCTTTGCAGGCCTGATCTGGCTGAAGTAGGACTTCTGCTCTGGGTGTGCTACATTGCCCTAGAGCTGAAAGGCACAACGTGCAGGCTTCTTTCCAAAGGGCGAGTTGGGCCCCACAGCATCTTGCTTCCAGCTCTTTGGGAAGCTAAGAAACAAGTCGCTCTGCACAGTGCTCTTTCAGCCTACCGGGAACATCTCTTCCAAAGGCCTGTGAAACGCAGTTTCTTTGCAGGCCTGATCGGGCTGAAGTAGGACTTCTGCTCTGGGTGTTCTACACTGCCCTAGAGCTGAAAGGCACAACGTGCAGGCTTCTTTCCAGGGGTGATTTGGGCCCCACGGCATCGTGATTCCAGCTCTTTGGGAAGCTAACAAACAACTCGCTCTGCACAGTGCTCTTACAGCCTACCGGGAACATCTCTTCCAAGGGCCTGTGAAACGCAGTTTCTTTGCAGGCCTGATCTGGTTGAAGTAGGACTTCTGCTCTGGCTGTGCTACTTTGCCCTAGAGCTGAAAGGGACAACGTGCAGGCTTCTTTCCAAATGGCGAGTTGGGCCCCAGAGCATCTAGCTTCCAGCTCTTTGGGAAGCTAAGAAACAACTCGCTCTGCACAGTGGTCTTACAGCCTACCGGGAACATCTCTTCCAAAGGCCTGTGAAACGCAGTTTCTTTGCAGGCCTGATCTGGCTGAAGTAGGACTTCTGGTCTGGGTGTGCTACATTGCCCTAGAGCTGAAAGGCACAACGTACAGGCTTCTTTCGAAAGGGCGAGTTGGGCCCCACATAATCTTGCTTCCAGCTCTTTGGGAAGCTAAGAAACAACTAGCTCTGCACAGTGCTCTTACAGCCTACCGGGAACATCTCTTCCAAAGGCCTGTGAAACGCAGTTTCTTTTGCAGGCCTGATCTGGCTGAAGTAGGACTTCTGCTCTGGGTGTGCTACATTGCCCTAGAGCTGAAAGGCACAACGTGCAGGCTTCTTTCCAAAGGGCGAGTTGGGCCCCACAGCATCTTGCTTCCAGCTCTTTGGGAAGATAAGAAACAACTCGCTCTGCACAGTGCTCCTACAGCCTACCGGGAACATCTCTTCCAAAGGCCTGTGAAACGCAGTTTCTTTGCAGGCCTGATATGGCTGCAGTAGGACTTCTGCTCTGGGTGTGCTGCTTTGCCCTAGAGCTGAAAGGCACAACGTGCAGGCTTCTTTCCAAAGGGCGAGTTGGGCCCCACAGCATCTTGCTTCCAGCTCTTTGGGAAGCTAAGAAACAACTAGCTCTGCACAGTGCTCTTACAGCCTTCCGGGAACATCTCTTCCAAAGGCCTGTGAAACGCAGTTTCTTTGCAGGCCTGATCTGGCTGAAGTAGGACTTCTGCTCTGGGTGTGCTACATTGCCCTAGAGCTGAAAGGCACAACGTGCAGGCTTCTTTCCAAAGGGCGAGTTGGGCCCCCCAGCATCTTGCTTCCAGCTCTTTGGGAAGCTAAGAAACAACTCGCTCTGCACAGTGCTCTTACAGCCTACCGGGAACATCTCTTCCAAAGGCCTGTGAAACGCAGTTTCTTTGCAGGCCTGATCTGGCTGAAGTAGGACTTCTGCTCTGGGTGTGCTACATTGCCCTAGAGCTGAAAGGCACAACGTGCAGGCTTCTTTCCAAAGGGCGACTTGGGCCCCACAGCATCTTGCTTCCAGCTCTTTGGGAAGCTAAGAAACAACTCGCTCTGCACAGTGCTCTTACAGCCTACCGGGAACATCTCTTCCAAAGGCCTGTGAAACGCAGTTTCTTTGCAGGCCTGATCTGGCTGAAGTAGGACTTCTGCTCTGGGTGTGCTACATTGCCCTAGAGCTGAAAGGCACAACATGCAGGCTTCTTTCACAAGGGCGAGTTGGGCCCCAAAGCATCTTGTTTCCAGCTCTTTGGGAGGCTAAGAAACAACTCGCTCTGCACACTGCTCTTACAGCCTACCGGGAACATCTCTTCCAAAGGCCTGTGAAACGCAGTTTCTTTGCAGGCATGATCTGGCTGAAGTAGGACTTCTGCTCTGGGTGTGCTACATTGCCCTAGAGCTGAAAGGCCCAACGTGCAGGCTTCTTTCCAAGGGGCGAGTTGGGCCCCACAGCATCTTGCTTCCAGCGCTTTGGGAAGCTAAGAAACAACTCGCTCTGCACAGTGCTCTTACAGCCTAACGGGAACATCTCTTACAAAGGCCTGTGAAACGCAGTTTCTTTGCAGGCCTGATCTGGCTGAAGTAGGACTTCTGCTCTGGGTGATCTACACTGCCCTAGAGCTGAAAGGAACAACGTGCAGGCTTCTTTCCAAAGGGCGAGTTGGGCCCCACAGCATCTTGCTTCCAGCTCTTTGGGAAGCTAAGAAACAACTCGCTCTGCACAGTGCTCTTACAGCCTACCGGGAACGTCTCTTCCAAAGGCCTGTGAAACGCAGTTTCTTTGCAGGCCTGATCTGGCTGAAGTAGGACTTCTGCTCTGGGTGTGCTACATTGCCCTAGAGCTGAAAGGCACAACGTGCAGGCTTCTTTCCAAAGGGCGAGTTGGGCCCCACAGCATCTTGCTTCCAGCTCTTTGGGAAGCTAAGAATGAACTCACTCTGCACAGTGCTCTTACAGCCTACCCGGAACATCTCTTCCAAAGGCCTGTGAAACGCAGTTTCTTTGCAGGCCTGATATGGCTGAAGTAGGACTTCTGCTCTTGGTGTGCTACATTGCCCTAGAGCTGAAAGGCACAACGTGCAATGTTCTTTCCAAAGGGCGAGTTGGTCCCCACAGCATCTTGCTTCCAGCTCTTTGGGAAGCTAAGAAACAACTCGCTCTGCACAGTGCTCTTACAGCCTACCGGGAACATCTCTTCCAAAGGCCTGTGAAACGCAGTTTCTTTGCAGGCCTGATCTGGCTGAAGTAGGACTTCTGCTCTGGGTGTCCTACATTGCCCTAGAGCTGAAAGGCACAACGTGCAGGCTTCTTTCCAAAGGGCGAGTTGGGCCCCACAGCATCTTGCTTCCAGCTCTTTGGGAAGCTAAGAAACAACTCGCTCTGCACAGTGCTCTTACAGCCTAACGGGAACATCTCTTCCAAACGCCTGTGAAACGCAGTTTCTTTGCACGTCTGATCTGGCTGAAGTAAGACTTCTGCTCTGGGTGTGCTACATTGCCCTAGAGCTGAAAGGCCATACGTGCAGGCTTCTTTCCAAAGGGCGAGTTGGGCCCCTCAGCATCTTGCTTCCAGCTCTTTGGGATGCTAACAAACAACTCGCTCTGCACAGTGTTCTTACAGCCTACCGGGAACATCTCTTCCAAAGGCCTGTGAAACGCAGTTTCTTTGCAGGCCTGATCTGGCTGAAGTAGGACTTCTGCTCTTGGTGTGCTACATTGCCCTAGAGCTGAAAGGCCCAACGTGCAGACTTCTTTCCAAAGGGCGAGTTGGGCCCCACAGCATCTTGCTTCCAGGTCTTTGGGAAGCTAAGAAACAACTCGCTCTGCACAGTGCTCTTACAGCCTACCGGGAACATCTCTTCCAAAGGCCTGTGAAACGCAGTTTCTTTGCAGGCCTGATCTGGCTGAAGTAGGACTTCTGCTCTGGGTGTGCTACATTGCCCTAGAGCTGGCTTCTTTCCAAAGGGCGAGTTGGGCCCCACAGCATCTTGCTTCCAGCTCTTTGGGAAGATAAGAAACAACTCGCTCTGCACAGTGCTCCTACAGCCTACCGGGAACATCTCTTCCAAAGGCCTGTGAAACGCAGTTTCTTTGCAGGCCTGATATGGTTGCAGTAGGACTTCTGCTCTGGGTGTGCTGCTTTGCCCTAGAGCTGAAAGGCACAACGTGCAGGCTTCTTTCCAAAGGGCGAGTTGGGCCCCACAGCATCTTGCTTCCAGCTCTTTGGGAAGCTAAGAAACAACTAGCTCTGCACAGTGCTCTTACAGCCTTCCGGGAACATCTCTTCCAAAGGCCTGTGAAACGCAGTTTCTTTGCAGGCCTGATCTGGCTGAAGTAGGACTTCTGCTCTGGGTGTGCTACATTGCCCTAGAGCTGAAAGGCACAACGTGCAGGCTTCTTTCCAAAGGGCGAGTTGGGCCCCCCAGCATCTTGCTTCCAGCTCTTTGGGAAGCTAAGAAACAACTCGCTCTGCACAGTGCTCTTACAGCCTACCGGGAACATCTCTTCCAAAGGCCTGTGAAACGCAGTTTCTTTGCAGGCCTGATCTGGCTGAAGTAGGACTTCTGCTCTGGGTGTGCTACATTGCCCTAGAGCTGAAAGGCACAACGTGCAGGCTTCTTTCCAAAGGGCGACTTGGGCCCCACAGCATCTTGCTTCCAGCTCTTTGGGAAGCTAAGAAACAACTCGCTCTGCACAGTGCTCTTACAGCCTACCGGGAACATCTCTTCCAAAGGCCTGTGAAACGCAGTTTCTTTGCAGGCCTGATCTGGCTGAAGTAGGACTTCTGCTCTGGGTGTGCTACATTGCCCTAGAGCTGAAAGGCACAACATGCAGGCTTCTTTCACAAGGGCGAGTTGGGCCCCAAAGCATCTTGTTTCCAGCTCTTTGGGAGGCTAAGAAACAACTCGCTCTGCACACTGCTCTTACAGCCTACCGGGAACATCTCTTCCAAAGGCCTGTGAAACGCAGTTTCTTTGCAGGCATGATCTGGCTGAAGTAGGACTTCTGCTCTGGGTGTGCTACATTGCCCTAGAGCTGAAAGGCCCAACGTGCAGGCTTCTTTCCAAGGGGCGAGTTGGGCCCCACAGCATCTTGCTTCCAGCGCTTTGGGAAGCTAAGAAACAACTCGCTCTGCACAGTGCTCTTACAGCCTAACGGGAACATCTCTTACAAAGGCCTGTGAAACGCAGTTTCTTTGCAGGCCTGATCTGGCTGAAGTAGGACTTCTGCTCTGGGTGATCTACACTGCCCTAGAGCTGAAAGGAACAACGTGCAGGCTTCTTTCCAAAGGGCGAGTTGGGCCCCACAGCATCTTGCTTCCAGCTCTTTGGGAAGCTAAGAAACAACTCGCTCTGCACAGTGCTCTTACAGCCTACCGGGAACGTCTCTTCCAAAGGCCTGTGAAACGCAGTTTCTTTGCAGGCCTGATCTGGCTGAAGTAGGACTTCTGCTCTGGGTGTGCTACATTGCCCTAGAGCTGAAAGGCACAACGTGCAGGCTTCTTTCCAAAGGGCGAGTTGGGCCCCACAGCATCTTGCTTCCAGCTCTTTGGGAAGCTAAGAATGAACTCACTCTGCACAGTGCTCTTACAGCCTACCCGGAACATCTCTTCCAAAGGCCTGTGAAACGCAGTTTCTTTGCAGGCCTGATATGGCTGAAGTAGGACTTCTGCTCTTGGTGTGCTACATTGCCCTAGAGCTGAAAGGCACAACGTGCAATGTTCTTTCCAAAGGGCGAGTTGGTCCCCACAGCATCTTGCTTCCAGCTCTTTGGGAAGCTAAGAAACAACTCGCTCTGCACAGTGCTCTTACAGCCTACCGGGAACATCTCTTCCAAAGGCCTGTGAAACGCAGTTTCTTTGCAGGCCTGATCTGGCTGAAGTAGGACTTCTGCTCTGGGTGTCCTACATTGCCCTAGAGCTGAAAGGCACAACGTGCAGGCTTCTTTCCAAAGGGCGAGTTGGGCCCCACAGCATCTTGCTTCCAGCTCTTTGGGAAGCTAAGAAACAACTCGCTCTGCACAGTGCTCTTACAGCCTAACGGGAACATCTCTTCCAAACGCCTGTGAAACGCAGTTTCTTTGCACGTCTGATCTGGCTGAAGTAAGACTTCTGCTCTGGGTGTGCTACATTGCCCTAGAGCTGAAAGGCCATACGTGCAGGCTTCTTTCCAAAGGGCGAGTTGGGCCCCTCAGCATCTTGCTTCCAGCTCTTTGGGATGCTAACAAACAACTCGCTCTGCACAGTGTTCTTACAGCCTACCGGGAACATCTCTTCCAAAGGCCTGTGAAACGCAGTTTCTTTGCAGGCCTGATCTGGCTGAAGTAGGACTTCTGCTCTTGGTGTGCTACATTGCCCTAGAGCTGAAAGGCCCAACGTGCAGACTTCTTTCCAAAGGGCGAGTTGGGCCCCACAGCATCTTGCTTCCAGGTCTTTGGGAAGCTAAGAAACAACTCGCTCTGCACAGTGCTCTTACAGCCTACCGGGAACATCTCTTCCAAAGGCCTGTGAAACGCAGTTTCTTTGCAGGCCTGATCTGGCTGAAGTAGGACTTCTGCTCTGGGTGTGCTACATTGCCCTAGAGCTGGCTTCTTTCCAAAGGGCGACTTGGGCCCCACAGCTTCTTGCTTCCAGCTCTTTGGGAAGCTAAGAAACAACTCGCTCTGCACAGTGCTCTTACAGCCTACCGGGAACGTCTCTACCAAAGGCCTGTGAAATGCAGTTTCTTTGCAGGCCTGATCTGGCTGAAGTAGGACTTCTGCTGTGGGTGTGCTACATTGCCCTAGAACTGTAAGGTACAATGTGCAGGCTTCTTTCCAAAGGGCGAGTTGGGCCCCACAGCATCTTGCTTCCAGCTCTTTGGGAAGCTAAGAAACAACTCGCTCTGCTCAGTGCTCTTACAGCCTTGTGGGAACATCTATTCCAAAGGCCTGTGTAACACAGTTTCTTTGCAGGCTTGATCTGGCTGAAGTAGGACTTCTGATCTGGGTGTGCTACATTGCCCTACAGCTGAAACGCACAACGTGCAGGCTGTTTCCAAAGGGCGAGTTGGGCCCCACAGCATCTTGCTTCCAGCTCTTTGGGAAGCTAAGAAACAACTCGCTCTGCACAGTGCTCCTACAGCCTACCGGGAACATCTCTTCCAAAGGCCTGTGAAGCGCAGTTTCTTTGCAGGCCTGATCTGGCTGAAGTAGGACTTCTGCTCTGGGTGTGCTGCACTGCCCTAGAGCTGAAAGGCACAACGTGCTGGCTTCTTTCCAAGGGGTGAGTTGGGCCCCACAGCATCTTGCTTCCAGGTCTTTGGGAAGCTAAGAAACAACTCGCTCTGCACAGTGCTCTTACAGCCTACCGGGAACATCTCTTCCAAAGGCCTGTGAAACGCAGTTTCTTTGCAGGCCTGATCTGGCTGAAGAAGGACTTCTGCTCTGGGTGTTCTACACTGCCCTAGAGCTGAAAGGCACAACGTGCAGGATTCTTTCCAAGGGGCGATTTGGGCCCCACGGCATCTTGCTTCCAGCTCTTTGGGAAGCTAAGAAACAACTCGCTCTGCACAGTGTTCTTACAGCCTACCGGGAACATCTCTTCCAAAGGCCTGTGAAACGCAGTTTCTTTGCAGGCCTGATCTGGCTGAAGTAGGACTTCTGCTCTGGGTGTGCTACATTGCCCTAGAGCTGAAAGGGACAACGTGCAGGCTTCTTTCCAAAGGGCGACTTGGGCCCCAAAGCATCTTGCTTCCAGCTCTTTGGGAAGCTAAGAAACAACTCGCTCTGCACAGTGCTCTTACAGCCTACTGGGAACGTCTCTTCCAAAGGCCTGTGAAACGCAGTTTCTTTGCAGGCCTGATCTGGCTGAAGTAGGACTTCTGCTCTGGGTGTGCTACATTGCCCTAGAACTGTAAGGCACAAGGTGCAGGCTTCTTTCCAAAGGGCGAGTTGGGCCCCACAGCATCTTGCTTCCAGCTCTTTGGGAAGATAAGAAACAACTAGCTCTGCTCAGTGCTCTTACAGCCTAGTGTGAACATCTATTCCAAAGGCCTGTGTAACGCAGTTTCTTTGCAGGCCTGATCTGGCTGAAGTAGGACTTCTGATCTGGGTGTGCTACATTGCCCTACAGCTGAAAGGCACAACGTGCAGGCTTCTTTCCAAAGGGCGAGTTGGGCCCCACAGCATCTTGCTTCCAGCTCTTTGGGAAGCTAAGAAACAACTCGCTCTGCACAGTGCTCTTACAGCCTACCGGGAACGTCTCTTCCAAAGGCCTGTGAAACGCAGTTTCTTTGCAGGCCTGATCTGGCTGAAGTAGGACTTCTGCTCTGGGTGTGCTACATTGCCCTAGAACTGTAAGGCACAACGTGCAGGCTTCTTTCCAAAGGGCGAGTTGGGCCCCAGATTCTTGCTTCCAGCCCTTTGGGAAGCTAAGAAACATCTCGCTCTGCACAGTGGTCTTACAGCCTACCGGGAACATCTCTTCCAAAGGCCTGTGAAACGCAGTTTCTTTGCAGGCCTGGTCTGGCTGAAGTAGGACTTCTGGTCCGGGTGTGCTACATTGCCCTAGAGCTGAAAGGCACAACGTACAGGCTTCTTTCGAAAGGGCGAGTTGGGCCCCACAGAACCTTGCTTCCACCTCTTTGGGAAGCTAAGAAACAACTCGATCTGCACAGCGCTCTTACAGCCTACCGGGAAAATCTCTTCCAAAGGCCTGTGAAACGCAGTTTCTTTGCAGGCCTGATCTGGCTGAAGTAGGACTTCTGCTCTGGGTGTGCTACATTGCCCTAGAGCTGAAAGGCACAACGTGCAGGCTTCTTTCCAAAGGGCGAGTTGGGCCCCACAGCATCTTGCCTCCAGCTCTTTGGGAAGATAAGAAACAACTCGCTCTGCACAGTGCTCCTACAGCCTACCGGGAACATCTCTTCCAAAGGCCTGTGAAACGCAGTTTCTTTGCAGGCCTGATATGGTTGCAGTAGGACTTCTGCTCTGGGTGTGCTACTTTTCCCTAGAGCTGAAAGGCACAACGTGCAGGCTTCTTTCCAAAGGGCGAGTTGGGCCCCACAGCATCTTGCTTCCAGCTCTTTGGGAAGCTAAGAAACAACTAGCTCTGCACAGTGCTCTTACAGCCTTCCGGGAACATCTCTTCCAAAGGCCTGTGAAACGCAGTTTCTTTCCAGGCCTGATCTGGCTGAAGTAGGACTTCTGCTCTGGGTGTGCTACTTTGCCCTAGAGCTGAAAGGCACAACGTGCAGGCTTCTTTCCAAAGGGCGAGTTGGGCCCCCCAGAATCTTGCTTCCAGCTCTTTGGGAAGCTAAGAAACAACTCGCTCTGCACAGTGCTCTTACAGCCTACCGGGAACATCTCTTCCAAAGGCCTCTGAAACGCAGTTTCTTTGCAGGCCTGATCTGGCTGAAGTAGGACTTCTGCTCTGGGTGTGCTACATTGCCCTAGAGCTGTAAGGCACAACGTGCAGGCTTCTTTCCATGGGGCGAGTTGGGCCCCACAGCATCTTGCTTCCAGCTCTTTTGGAAGCTAAGAAAGAACTCGCTCTGCACAGTGCTCTTACAGCCTAACGGGAACATCTCTTACAAAGGCCTGTGAAACGCATTTTCTTTGCAGGCCTGATCTGGCTGAAGTAGGACTTCTGCTCTGGGTGATCTACACTGCCCTAGAGCTGAAAGGCACAACGTGCAGGCTTCTTTCCAAAGGGCGAGTTGGGCCCCACAGCATCTTGCTTCCAGCTCTTTGGGAAGCTAAGAAACAACTCGCTCTGCACAGTGCTCTTACAGCCTACCGGGAACGTCTCTTCCAAAGGCCTGTGAAACGCAGTTTCTTTGCAGGCCTGATCTGGCTGAAGTAGGACTTCTGCTCTGGGTGTGCTACATTGCCCTAGAGCTGAAAGGCACAACGTGCAGGCTTCTTTCCAAAGGGCGAGTTGGGCCCCACAGCATCTTGCTTCCAGCTCTTTGGGAAGCTAAGAATGAACTCACTCTGCACAGTGCTCTTACAGCCTACCGGGAACATCTCTTCCAAAGGCCTGTGAAACGCAGTTTCTTTGCAGGCCTGATCTGGCTGAAGTAGGACTTCTGCTCTTGGTGTGCTACATTGCCCTAGAACTGAAAGGCACAACGTGCAATGTTCTTTCCAAAGGGCGAGTTGGTCCCCACAGCATCTTGCTTCCAGCTCTTTGGGAAGCTAAGAAACAACTCGCTCTGCACAGTGCTCTTACAGCCTACCGGGAACATCTCTTCCAAGGGCCTGTGAAACGCAGTTTCTTTGCAGGCCTGATCTGGCTGAAGTAGGACTTCTGGTCCGGGTGTGCTACATTGCCCTAGAGCTGAAAGGCACAACGTGCAGGCTTCTTTCCAAAGGGCGAGTTGGGCCCCAGATTCTTGCTTCCAGCCCTTTGGGAAGCTAAGAAACATCTCGCTCTGCACAGTGGTCTTACAGCCTACCGGGAACATCTCTTCCAAAGGCCTGTGAAACGCAGTTTCTTTGCAGGCCTGATCTGGCTGAAGTAGGACTTCTGGTCCGGGTGTGCTACATTGCCCTAGAGCTGAAAGGCACAACGTACAGGCTTCTTTCGAAAGGGCGAGTTGGGCCCCACAGAACCTTGCTTCCAGCTCTTTGGGAAGCTAAGAAACAAGTCGATCTGCACAGCGCTCTTACAGCCTACCGGGAAAATCTCTTCCAAAGGCCTGTGAAACGCAGTTTCTTTGCAGGCCTGATCTGGCTGAAGTAGGACTTCTGCTCTGGGTGTGCTACATTGCCCTAGAGCTGAAAGGCACAACGTGCAGGCTTCTTTCCAAGGGGCGAGTTGGGCCCCACAGCATGTTGCTTCCTTCTCTTTGGGAAGCTAAGAAAGAACTCGCTCTGCACAGTGCTCTCACAGCCTACCGGGCACATCTCTTCCAATGGCCAGTGAAACGCAGTTTCTTAGCAGGCCTGATCTGGCTGAAGTAGGACTTCTGCTCTGGGTGTGCTACATTGCCCTAGAGCTGAAAGGCAGAACGTGCAAGCTTCTTTCCAAAGTGCGAGTTCTGCCCCACAGCTTCTTGCTTCCAGCTCTTTGGGAAGCTAAGAAACAACTCGCTCTGCTCAGTGCCCTTACAGCCTACCAGGAACATCTCTTCCAAATTCCTGTGAAACGCAGTTTCTTTTCAGGCCTGATCTGGCTGAAGTAGGACTTCTGCTCTGGGTGTGCTACTTTACCCTAGAGCTGAAAGGCACAACGTGCAGGCTTCTTTCCAAAGGGCGAGTTGGGCCCCACAGCATCTTGCCTCCAGCTCTTTGGGAAGATAAGAAACAACTCGCTCTGCACAGTGCTCCTACAGCCTACCGGGAACATCTCTTCCAAAGGCCTGTGAAACGCAGTTTCTTTGCAGGCCTGATATGGTTGCAGTAGGACTTCTGCTCTGGGTGTGCTACTTTGCCCTAGAGCTGAAAGGCACAACGTGCAGGCTTCTTTCCAAAGGGCGAGTTGGGCCCCACAGCATCTTGCTTCCAGCTCTTTGGGAAGCTAAGAAACAACTAGCTCTGCACAGTGCTCTTACAGCCTTCCGGGAACATCTCTTCCAAAGGCCTGTGAAACGCAGTTTCTTTGCAGGCCTGATCTGGCTGAAGTAGGACTTCTGCTCTGGGTGTGCTACATTGCCCTAGAGCTGAAAGGCACAACGTGCAGGCTTCTTTCCAAAGGGCGAGTTGGGCCCCCCAGAATCTTGCTTCCAGCTCTTTGGGAAGCTAAGAAACAACTCGCTCTGCACAGTGCTCTTACAGCCTACCGGGAACATCTCTTCCAAAGGCCTCTGAAACGCAGTTTCTTTGCAGGCCTGATCTGGCTGAAGTAGGACTTCTGCTCTGGGTGTGCTACATTGCCCTAGAGCTGTAAGGCACAACGTGCAGGCTTCTTTCCAAGGGGCGAGTTGGGCCCCACAGCATCTTGCTTCCAGCTCTTTTGGAAGCTAAGAAAGAACTCGCTCTGCACAGTGCTCTTACAGCCTAACGGGAACATCTCTTACAAAGGCCTGTGAAACGCATTTTCTTTGCAGGCCTGATCTGGCTGAAGTAGGACTTCTGCTCTGGGTGATCTACACTGCCCTAGATCTGAAAGGCACAACGTGCAGGCTTCTTTCCAAAGGGCGAGTTGGGCCCCACAGCATCTTGCTTCCAGCTCTTTGGGAAGCTAAGAAACAACTCGCTCTGCACAGTGCTCTTACAGCCTACCGGGAACGTCTCTTCCAAAGGCCTGTGAAACGCAGTTTCTTTGCAGGCCTGATCTGGCTGAAGTAGGACTTCTGCTCTGGGTGTGCTACATTGCCCTAGAGCTGAAAGGCACAACGTGCAGGCTTCTTTCCAAAGGGCGAGTTGGGCCCCACAGCATCTTGCTTCCAGCTCTTTGGGAAGCTAAGAATGAACTCACTCTGCACAGTGCTCTTACAGCATAGTTGGAACATCTCTTCCAAAGGCCTGTGTAACACAGTTTGTTTTCAGGCCTGATCTGGCTGAAGTAGGACTTCTGCTCTGGGTGTGCTACATTGCCCTAGAGCTGAAAGGCACAACGTGCAGTCTTCTTTCCAAAGGGCGAGTTGGGCCCCACAGCATCTTGCTTCCAGCTCTTTGGGAAGCTAAGAAACAAGTCGCTCTGCACAGTGCTCTTTCAGCCTACCGGGAACATCTCTTCCAAAGGCCTGTGAAGCGCAGTTTCTTTGCAGGCCTGATCTGGCTGAAGTAGGACTTCTGCTCTGGGTGTGCTGCACTGCCCTAGAGCTGAAAGGCACAACGTGCTGGCTTCTTTCCAAGGGGCGACTTGGGCCCCACAGCATCTTGCTTCCAGGTCTTTGGGAAGCTAAGAAACAAATCGGTCTGCACAGTGCTCTTACAGCCTACGGGGAACATCTCTTCCAAAGGCCTGTGAAATGCAGTTTCTTTGAAGGCCTGATCTGGCTGCAGTAGGACTTCTGCTCTGGGTGTTCTACACTGCCCTAGAGCTGAAAGGCACAACGTGCAGGATTCTTTCCAAGGGGCGATTTAGGCCCCATGGCATCTTGCTTCCAGCTCTTTGAGAAGCTAAGAAACAACTCGCTCTGCACAGTGCACTTACAGCCTACCGGGAACATCTCTTCCAAAGGCCTGTGAAACGCAGTTTCTTTGCAGGCCTGATCTGGCTGAAGTAGGTCTTCTGCTCTGGGTGTGCTAAATTGCCCTAGAGCTGAAAGGCACAACGTGCAGGCTTCTTTCCAAAGGGCGAGTTGGGCCCCACAGCATCTTGCTTCCAGCTCTTTGGGAAGCTAAGAAACAAGTCGCTCTGCACAGTGCTCTTACAGCCTACCGGGAACATGTCTTCCAAAGGCCTGTGAAACGCCGTTTCTTTGCAGGCCTGATCTGGCTGAAGTAGGACTTCTGCTCTGGGTGTGCTACATTGCCCTAGAGCTGAAAGGCACAACGTGCAGGCTTCTTTCCAAAGGGCGAGTTGGGCCCCACAGCATCTTGCTTCCAGCTCTTTGGGAAGCTAAGAAACAATTCGCTCTGCACAGTGCTCTTACAGCCTAGTGGGAACATCTATTCCAAAGGCCTGTGTAACGCAGTTTCTTTGCAGGCCTGATCTGGCTGAAGTAGGACTTCTGCTCTGGGAGTTCTACACTGCCCTAGAGCTGAAAGGCACAACGTGCAGGCTTCTTTCCAGGGGTGATTTGGGCCCCACGGCATCGTGCTTCCAGCTCTTTGGGAAGCTAACAAACAACTCGCTCTGCACAGTGCTCTTACAGCCTACCGGGAACATCTCTTCCAAGGGCCTGTGAAACGCCGTTTCTTTGCAGGCCTGATCTGGTTGAAGTAGGACTTCTGCTCAGGCTGTGCTACTTTGCCCTAGAGCTGAAAGGCACAACGTGCAGGATTCTTTCCAAAGGGCGAGTTGGGCCCCAGATTCTTGCTTCCAGCCCTTTGGGAAGCTAAGAAACATCTCGCTCTGCACAGTGGTCTTATAGCCTACCGGGAACATCTCTTCCAAAGGCCTGTGAAACGCAGTTTCTTTGCAGGCCTGATCTGGCTGAAGTAGGACTTCTGGTCCGGGTGTGCTACATTGCCCTAGAGCTGAAAGGCACAACGTACAGGCTTCTTTCGAAAGGGCGAGTTGGGCCCCACAGAACCTTGCTTCCAGCTCTTTGGGAAGCTAAGAAACAACTCGATCTGCCCAGCGCTCTTACAGCCTACCGGGAACATCTCTTCCAAAGGCCTGTGAAACGCAGTTTCTTAGCAGGCCTGATCTGGCTGAAGTAGGACTTCTGCTCTGGGTGTGCTACATTGCCCTAGAGCTGAAAGGCAGAACGTGCAAGCTTCTTTCCAAAGTGCGAGTTCTGCCCCACAGCTTCTTGCTTCCAGCTCTTTGGGAAGCTAAGAAACAACTCGCTCTGCTCAGTGCCCTTACAGCCTACCGGGAACATCTCTTCCAAATTCCTGTGAAACGCAGTTTCTTTGTAGGCCTGATCTGGCTGAAGTAGGACTTCTGCTCTGGGTGTGCTACTTTACCATAGAGCTGAAAGGCACAACGTGCAGGCTTCTTTCCAAAGGGCGAGTTGGGCCCCACAGCATCTTGCTTCCAGCTCTTTGGGAAGCTAAGAAACAACTCGCTCTGCACAGTGCTCTTACAGCCTACCGGGAACATTTCTTCCAAACGCCTGTGAAACGCAGTTTCTTTGCAGGCCTGATCTGGCTGAAGTAGGACTTCTGCTCTGGGTGTGCTACATTGCCCTAGAACTGTAAGGCACAACGTGCAGGCTTCTTTCCAAAGGGCGAGTTGGGCCCCACAGCATCTTGCTTCCAGCTCTTTGGGAAGCTAAGAAACAACTCGCTCTGCACAGTGCTCTTACAGCCTACCGGGAACATCTCTTCCAAAGGCCTGTGAAACGCAGTTTCTTTGCAGGCCTTATCTGGCTGAAGTAGGACTTCTGCTCTGGGTGTGCTACATTGCCCTAGAGCTGAAAGGCACAACGTGCAGGCTTCTTTCCAAGGGGCGAGTTGGGCCCCACAGCATCTTGCTTCCTTCTCTTTGGGAAGCTAAGAAACAACTCGCTCTGCACAGTGCTCTTACAGCCTACCGGGCACATCTCTTCCAAAGGCCTGTGAAACGCAGTTTCTTTGCAGGCCTGATCTGGGTGAAGTAGGACTTCTGATCTGGGTGTGCTACCTTGCCCTAGAGCTGAAAGGCACAACGTGCAGGCTTCTTTCCAAAGTGCGAGTTGGGCCCCACAGCATCTTGCTTCCAGCTCTTTGGGAAGCTAAGAAACAACTCGCTCTGCACAGTGCTCCTACAGCCTACCGGGAACTTCTCTTCCAAAGGCCTGTGAAACGCAGTTGCTTTGCAGGCCTGATCTGGCTGAAGTAGGACTTCTGCTATGGGTGTGCTACATTGCCCTAGAGCTGAAAGGGACAACGTGCAGGCTTCTTTCCGAAGGGCGAGCTGGGCCCCACAGCATCTTGCTTCCAGCTCTTTGGAAAGCTAAGAAACAACTCGCTCTGCACAGTGCTCTTACAGCCTACCGGGAACATCTCTTCCAAAGGCCTGTGAAACGCAGTTTCTTTGCAGGCCTGATCTGGCTGAAGTAGGACTTCTGCTCTGGGTGTGCTACATTGCCCTAGAGCTGAAAGGCACAACGTGCAGGCTTCTTTCCAAAGGGCGAGTTGGGCCCCACAGCATCTTGCTTCCAGCTCTTTGGGAAGCTAAGAAACAACTCGCTCTGCACAGTGCTCTTACAGCCTACCGGGAACATCTCTTCCAAAGGCCTGTGAAACGCAGTTTCTCTGCAGGCCTGATCTGGCGGAAGTAGGACTTCTGCTCTTGGTGTGCTACTTTGCCCTAGAGCTGAAAGGCACAACGTGCAGGCTTATTTCCAAAGGGCGAGTTGCGCCCCACAGCATCTTTCTTCCAGCTCTTTCGGAAGCTAAGAAACAAGTCGCTCTGAACAGTGCTCTTACAGCCTACCGGGAACATCTCTTCCAAAGGCCTGTGAAGCGCAGTTTCTTTGCAGGCCTGATCTGGCTGAATTTGGACTTCTGCACTGGGTGTGCTGCACTGCCCTAGAGCTGAAAGGCACCACGTGCTGGCTTCTTTCCAGGGGGCGAGTTGGGCCCCACAGCATCTTGCTTCCAGCTCTTTGGGAAGCTAAGAAGCAAGTCGCTCTGCACAGTGCTCTTTCAGCCTACCGGGAACATCTCTTCCAATGGCCTGTGAAACGCAGTTTCTTTGCAGGCCTGATCTGGCTGAAGTAGGACTTCTGCTCTGGGTGTGCTACATTGCCCTAGAGCTGAAAGGCACAAAGTGAAGTCTTCTTTCACAAGGGCGAGTTGGGCCCCACAGCATCTTGTTTCCAGCTCTTTGGGAAGCTAAGAAACAACTCGCTCTGCACAGTGCTCTTACAGCCTACCGGGAACATCTCTTCCAAAGGCCTGTGAAACGCAGTGTCTTTGCAGGCCTTATCTGGCTGAAGTAGGACTTCTGCTCTGGGTGTGCTACATTGCCCTAGAGCTGAAAGGCACAACGTGCAGGCTTCTTTCCAAAGGGCGAGTTGGGCCCCCCAGCATCTTGCTTCCAGCTCTTTGGGAAGCTAAGAAACAAGTCGCTCTGCACAGTGCTCTTACAGCCTACCGGGAACATCTCTTCCAAAGGCCTGTGAAACGCAGTTTCTTTGCAGGCCTGATCTGGCTGAAGTAGGACTTCTGCTCTGGGTGTGCTACATTGCCCTAGAGCTGAAAGGCACAACGTGCAGGCTTCTTTCCAAAGGGCGAGTTGGGCCCCACAGCATCTTGCTTCCAGCTCTTTGGGAAGCTAAGAAACAACTCGCTCTGCACAGTGCTCTTACAGCCTACCGGGAACATCTCTTCCAAAGGCCTGTAAAACGCAGTTTCTTTGCAGGCCTGATCTGGCTGAAGTAGGACTTCTGCTCTGGGTGTGCTACATTGCCCTAGAGCTGAAAGGCACAAAGTGCAGGCTTCTTTCACAAAGGCGAGTTGGGCCCCACAGCATCTTGTTTCCAGCTCTTTGGGAAGCTAAGAAACAACTCGCTCTGCACAGTGCTCTTACAACCTACCGGGAACATCTCTTCCAAAGGCCTGTGAAACGCAGTTTCTTTGCAGGCCTGATCTGGCTGAAGTAGGACTTCTGCTCTGGGTGTGCTACATTGCACTAGAGCTGAAAGGCACAACGTGCAGGCTTCTTTCCAAAGGGCGACTTGGGCCCCACAGCATCTTGCTTCCAGCTCTTTGGGAAGCTAAGAAACAACTCGCTCTGCACAGTGCTCTTACAGCCTACCGGGAACATCTCTTACAAAGGCCTGTGAAACGCAGTTTCTTTGCAGGCCTGTGCTGGCTGAAGTAGGACTTCTGCTCTGGGTGTGCTACATTGCCCTAGAACTGTAAGGCACAATGTGTAGGCTTCTTTCCAAAGGGCGAGTTGGGCCCCACAGCATCTTGCTTCCAGCTCTTTGGGAAGATAAGAAACAACTCGCTCTGCTCAGTGTTCTTACAGCCTAGTGGGAACATCTATTCCAAAGGCCTGTGTAACGCAGGTTCTTTGCAGGCCTGATCTGGCTGAAGTAGGACTTCTGATCTGGGTGTGCTACATTGCCCTACAGCTGAAACGCACAACGTGCAGGCTTCTTTCCAAAGGGCGAGTTGGGCCCCACAGCATCTTGCTTCCAGCTCTTTGGGAAGCTAAGAAACAACTCGCTCTGCACAGTGCTCTTACAGCCTACCGGGAACATCTCTTCCAAAGGCCTGTGAAACGCAGTTTCTCTGCAGGCCTGATCTGGCTGAATTAGGACTTCTTTTCTTGGTGTGCTACTTTGCCCTAGAGCTGAAAGGCACAACGTGCAGGCTTATTTCCAAAGGGCGAGTTGGGCCCCACAGCATCTTGCTTCCATCTCTTTCGGAAGCTATGAAACAAGTCGCTCTGCACAGTGCTCTTACAGCCTACCGGGAACATCTCTTCCAAAGGCCTGTGAAGTGCAGTTTCTTTGCAGGCCTGATCTGGCTGAAGTAGGACTTCTGCTCTGGGTGTGCTGCACTGCCCTAGAGCTGAAAGGCACCACGTGCTGGCTTCTTTCCAGGGGGCGAGTTGGGCCCCACAGCATCTTGCTTCCAGCTCTTTGGGAAGCTAAGAAACAAGTCGCTCTACACAGTGCTCTTTCAGCCTACCGGGAACATCTCTTCCAAAGGCCTGTGAAACGCAGTTTCTTTGCAGGCCTGATCTGGCTGAAGTAGGACTTCTGCTCTGGGTGTGCTACATTGCCCTAGAGCTGAAAGGCACAAAGTGAAGGCTTCTTTCACAAGGGCGAGTTGGGCCCCACAGCATCTTGTTTCCAGCTCTATGGGAAGCTAAGAAACAACTCGCTCTGCACAGTGCTCTTACAGCCTACCGGGAACATCTCTTCCAAAGGCCTGTGAAACGCAGTTTCTTTGCAGGCCTGATCTGGCTGAAGTAGGACTTCTGCTCTGGGTGTGCTACATTGCCCTAGAGCTGAAAGGCACAACGTGCAGGCTTCTTTCCAAAGGGCGACTTGGGCCCCACAGCATCTTGCTTCCAGCTCTTTGGAAGCTAAGAAACAACTCGCTCTGCACAGTGCTCTTACAGCCTACCGGGAACATCTCTTCCAAAGGCCTGTGAAACGCAGTTTCTCTGCAGGCCTGATCTGGCTGAATTTGGACTTCTGCTCTTGGTGTGCTACTTTGCCCTAGAGCTGAAAGGCACAACGTGCAGGCTTATTTCCAAAGGGCGAGTTGGGCCCCACAGCATCTTGCTTCCAGCTCTTTCGGAAGCTAAGAAACAAGTCGCTCTGCACAGTGCTCTTACAGCCTACCGGGAACATCTCTTCCAAAGGCCTGTGAAGTGCAGTTTCTTTGCAGGCCTGATCTGGCTGAAGTAGGACTTCTGCTCTGGGTGTGCTGCACTGCCCTAGAGCTGAAAGGCACCACGTGCTGGCTTCTTTCCAGGGGGCGAGTTGGGCACCACAGCATCTTGCTTCCAGCTCTTTGGGAAGCTAAGAAGCAAGTCGCTCTGCACAGTGCTCTTTCAGCCTACCGGGAACATCTCTTCCAAAGGCCTGTGAAACGCAGTTTCTTTGCAGGCCTGATCTGGCTGAAGTAGGACTTCTGCTCTGCGTGTGCTACATTGCCCTAGAGCTGAAAGGCACAAAGTGAAGTCTTCTTTCACAAGGGCGAGTTGGGCCCCACAGCATCTTGTTTCCAGCTCTTTGGGAAGCTAAGAAACAACTCGCTCTGCACAGTGCTCTTACAGCCTACCGGGAACATCTCTTCCAAAGGCCTGTGAAACGCAGTGTCTTTGCAGGCCTGATCTGGCTGAAGTAGGACTTCTGCTCTGGGTGTGCTACATTGCCCTAGAGCTGAAAGGCACAACGTGCAGGCTTCTTTCCAAAGGGCGACTTGGGCCCCACGGCATCTTGCTTCCAGCTATTTGGGAAGCTAAGAAACAACTCGCTCTGCACAGTGCTCTTACAGCCTACCGGGAACATCTGTTACAAAGGCCTGTGAAACGCAGTTTCTTTGCAGGCCTGATCTGGCTGAAGTAGGACTTCTGCTCTGGGTGTGCTACATTGCCCTAGAGCTGAAAGGCACAACGTGCAGGCTTCTTTCCAGGGGGCGAGTTGGGCCCCACAGCATCTTGCTTCCAGCTCTTTGGGAAGCTAAGAAGCAAGTCGCTCTGCACAGTGCTCTTTCAGCCTACCGGGAACATCTCTTCCAAAGGCCTGTGAAACGCAGTTTCTTTGCAGGCCTGATCTGGCTGAAGTAGGACTTCTGCTCTGGGTGTGCTACATTGCCCTAGAGCTGAAAGGCACAAAGTGAAGTCTTCTTTCACAAGGGCGAGTTGGGCCCCACAGCATCTTGTTTCCAGCTCTTTGGGAAGCTAAGAAACAACTCGCTCTGCACAGTGCTCTTACAGCCTACCGGGAACATCTCTTCCAAAGGCCTGTGAAACGCAGTGTCTTTGCAGGCCTTATCTGGCTGAAGTAGGACTTCTGCTCTGGGTGTGCTACATTGCCCTAGAGCTGAAAGGCACAACGTGCAGGCTTCTTTCCAAAGGGCGAGTTGGGCCCCCCAGCATCTTGCTTCCAGCTCTTTTGGAAGCTAAGAAACAAGTCGCTCTGCACAGTGCTCTTACAGCCTACCGGGAACATCTCTTCCAAAGGCCTGTGAAGTGCAGTTTCTTTGCAGGCCTGATCTGGCTGAAGTAGGACTTAGCTCTGGGTGTGCTGCACTGCCCTAGAGCTGAAAGGCACCACGTGCTGGCTTCTTTCCAGGGGGCGAGTTGGGCCCCACAGCATCTTGCTTCCAGCTCTTTGGGAAGCTAAGAAACAAGTCGCTCTGCACAGTGCTCTTTCAGCCTACCGGGAACATCTCTTCCAAAGGCCTGTGAAACGCAGTTTCTTTGCAGGCCTGATCTGGCTGAAGTAGGACTTCTGCTCTGGGTGTGCTACATTGCCCTAGAGCTGAAAGGCACAAAGTGAAGGCTTCTTTCACAAGGGCGAGTTGGGCCCCACAGCATCTTGTTTCCAGCTCTATGGGAAGCTAAGAAACAACTCGCTCTGCACAGTGCTCTTACAGCCTACCGGGAACATCTCTTCCAAAGGCCTGTGAAACGCAGTTTCTTTGCAGGCCTGATCTGGCTGAAGTAGGACTTCTGCTCTGGGTGTGCTACATTGCCCTAGAGCTGAAAGGCACAACGTGCAGGCTTCTTTCAAAAGGGCGACTTGGGCCCCACAGCATCTTGCTTCCAGCTCTATGGGAAGCTAAGAAACAACTCGCTCTGCACAGTGCTCTTACAGCCTACCGGGAACGTCTCTTCCAAAGGCCTGTGAAACGCAGTTTCTTTGCAGGCCTGATCTGGCTGAAGTAGGACTTCTGCTCTGGGTGTGCTACATTGCCCTAGAGCTGAAAGGCACAACGTGCAGGCTTCTTTCCAAAGGGCGACTTGGGCCCCACAGCATCTTGCTTCCAGCTCTTTGGGAAGCTAAGAAACAACTCGCTCTGCTCAGTGCTCTTACAGCCTAGTGGGAACATCGATTCCAAAGGCCTGTGTAACGCAGTTTCTTTGCAGGCCTGATCTGGCTGAAGTAGGACTTCTGCTCTGGGTGTGCTACATTGCCCTACAGCTGAAAGGCACAGCGTGTAGTCTTCTTCCAGAGGGCGAGTTGGGCCCCACAGCATCTTGCTTCCAGCTATTTGGGAAGCTAACAAACAACTCGCTCTGCACAGTGCTCTTACAGCCTACCAGGAACATCTCTTCCAAAGGCCTGTGAAGCGCAGTTTCTTTGCAGGCCTGATCTGGCTGAAGTAGGACTTCTGCTCTGGGTGTGCTGCACTGCCCTAGAGCTGAAAGGCACCGCGTGCTGGCTTCCTTCCAGGGGGCGAGTTGGGCCGCACAGCATCTTCCTTCCAGCTCTTTGGGAAGCTAAGAAACAGGTCGCTCTGCACAGTGCTCTTTCAGCCTACCGGGAACATCTCTTCCAAAGGCCTGTGAAACGCAGTTTCTTTGCAGGCCTGATCTGGCTGAAGTAGGACTTCTGCTATGGGAGTTCTACACTGCCCTAGAGCTGAAAGGCACAACGTGCACGCTTCTTTCCAGGGGTGATTTGGGCCCCACGGCATCGTGCTTCCAGCTCTTTGGGAAGCTAACAATCAACTCGCTCTGCACAGTGCTCTTTCAGCCTACCGGGAACATCTCTTCCAAAGGCCTGTGAAACGCAGTTTCTTTGCAGGCCTGATCTGGCTGAAGTAGGACTTCTGGTCCGGGTGTGCTACATTGCCCTAGAGCTGAAAGGCACAACGTACAGGCTTCTTTCGAAAGGGCGAGTTGGGCCCCACAGAACCTTGCTTCCAGCTCTTTTGGAAGCTAAGAAACAACTCGCTCTGCACAGCGCTCTTACAGCCTACCGGGAACATCTCTTCCAAAGGCCTGTGAAACGCAGTTTCTTTGCATGCCTGATCTGGCTGAAGTAGGACTTCTGCTCTGGGTGTGCTACATTGCCCTAGAGCTGAAAGGCAGAACGTGCAGGCTTCTTTCCAAAGGGCGAGTTCTGACCCACAGCTTCTTGCTTCCAGCTCTTTGGGAAGCTAAGAAACAACTCGCTCTGCTCACTGCCCTTACAGCCTACCGGGAACATCTCTTCCAAAGGCCTGTGAAACGCACTTTCTTTGCAGGCCTGATCTGGCTGAAGTAGGACTTCTGCTCTGGGTGTGCTACATTGCCCTAGAGCTGAAAGGCACAACGTGCAGGCTTCTTTCCAAAGGGCGACTTGGACCCACAGCATCTTGCTTCCAGCTCTTTGGGAAGCTAAGAAACAACTCGCTCTGCACAGTGCTCTTACAGCCTACCGGGAACATCTCTTACAAAGGCCTGTGAAACGCAGTTTCTTTGCAGGCCTGATCTGGCTGAAGTAGGACTTCTGCTCTGGGTGTGCTACATTGCCCTAGAACTGTAAGGCACAATGTGCAGGCTTCTTTCCAAAGGGCGAGTTGGGCCCCACAGCATCTTGCTTCCAGCTCTTTGGGAAGATAAGAAACAACTCGCTCTGTTCAGTGTTCTTACAGCCTAGTGGGAACATCTATTCCAAAGGCCTGTGTAACGCAGGTTCTTTGCAGGCCTGATCTGGCTGAAGTAGGACTTCTGATCTGGGTGTGCTACATTGCCCTACAGCTGAAACGCACAACGTGCAGGCTTCTTTCCAAAGGGCGAGTTGGGCCCCACAGCATCTTGCTTCCAGCTCTTTGGGAAGCTAAGAAACAACTCGCTCTGCTCAGTGCTCTTACAGCCTAGTGGGAACATCTATTCCAAAGGCCTGTGTCACGCAGTTTCTTTGCAGGCCTGATTTGGCTGAAGTAGGACTTCTGCTCTGGGTGTGCTACATTGACCTACAGCCGAAACGCACAGCGTGCAGGCTTCTTTCCAGAGGGCGAGTTGGGCCCCACAGCATCTTGCTTCCAGCTCTTTCGGAAGCTAAGAAACAACTCGCTCTGCACAGTGCTCTTTCAGCCTACCGGGAACATCTCTTCCAAAGGCCTGTGAAACGCAGTTTCTTTGCAGGCCTGATCTGGCTGAAGTAGGACTTCTGCTCTGGGTGTTCTACACTGCCCTAGAGCTGAAAGTCACAACGTGCAGTCTTCTTTCCAGGGGTAATTTGGGCCCCACGGCATCTTGCTTCCAGCTCTTTGGGAAGCTAACAAACAACTCGCTCTGCACAGTGCTCTTACAGCCTACCGGGAACATCTCTTCCAAAGGCCTGTGAAACGCAGTTTCTTTGCAGGCCTGATCTGGCTGAAGTAGGACTTCTGCTCTGGGTGTGCTACATTGCCCTAGAGCTGAAAGGCACAAAGTGAAGTCTTCTTTCACAAGGGCGAGTTGGGCCCCACAGCATCTTGTTTCCAGCTCTTTGGGAAGCTAAGAAACAACTCGCTCTGCACAGTGCTCTTACAGCCTACCGGGAACATCTCTTCCAAAGGCCTGTGAAACGCAGTGTCTTTGCAGGCCTTATCTGGCTGAAGTAGGACTTCTGCTCTGGGTGTGCTACATTGCCCTAGAGCTGAAAGGCACAACGTGCAGGCTTCTTTCCAAAGGGCGACTTGGGCCCCACGGCATCTTGGTTCCAGCTATTTGGGAAGCTAAGAAACAACTCGCTCTGCACAGTGCTCTTACAGCGTACCGGGAACATCTCTTACAAAGGCCTGTGAAACGCAGTTTCTTTGCAGGCCTGATCTGGCTGAAGTAGGACTTCTGCTCTGGGTGTGCTACATTGCCCTAGAACTGTAAGGCACAATGTGCAGGCTTCTTTCCAAAGGGCGAGTTGGGCCCCACAGCATCTTGCTTCCAGGTCTTTGGGAAGATAAGAAACAACTCGCTCTGTTCATTGTTCTTACAGCCTAGTGGGAACATCTCTTCCAAAGGCCTGTGTAACGCAGGTTCTTTGCAGGCCTGATCTGGCTGAAGTAGGACTTCTGATCTGGGTGTGCTACATTGCCCTACAGCTGAAACGCACAACGTGCAGGCTTCTTTCCAAAGGGCGAGTTGGGCCCCACAGCATCTTGCTTCCAGCTCTTTGGGAAGCTAAGAAACAACTCGCTCTGCTCAGTGCTCTTACAGCCTAGTGGGAACATCTATTCCAAAGGCCTGTGTAACGCAGTTTCTTTGCAGGCCTGATTTGGCTGAAGTAGGACTTCTGCTCTGGGTGTGCTACATTGACCTACAGCTGAAACGCACAGCGTGCAGGCTTCTTTCCAGAGGGCGAGTTGGGCCCCACAGCATCTTGCTTCCAGCTCTTTCGGAAGCTAAGAAACAACTCGCTCTGCACAGTGCTCTTACAGCCTACCGGGAACATCTCTTCCAAAGGCCTGTGAAACGCAGTTTCTTTGCAGGCCTGATCTGGCTGAAGTAGGACTTCTGCTCTGGGTGTTCTACACTGCCCTAGAGCTGAAAGTCACAACGTGCAGTCTTCTTTCCAGGGGTAATTTGGGCCCCACGGCATCTTGCTTCCAGCTCTTTGGGAAGCTAACAAACAACTCGCTCTGCACAGTGCTCTTACAGCCTACCGGGAACATCTCTTCCAAAGGCCTGTGAAACGCAGTTTCTTTGCAGGCCTGATCTGGCTGAAGTAGGACTTCTGCTCTGGGTGTGCTACATTGCCCTAGAGCTGAAAGGCACAAAGTGAAGTCTTCTTTCACAAGGGCGAGTTGGGCCCCACAGCATCTTGTTTCCAGCTCTTTGGGAAGCTAAGAAACAACTCGCTCTGCACAGTGCTCTTACAGCCTACCGGGAACATCTCTTCCAAAGGCCTGTGAAACGCAGTGTCTTTGCAGGCCTTATCTGGCTGAAGTAGGACTTCTGCTCTGGGTGTGCTACATTGCCATAGAGCTGAAAGGCACAACGTGCAGGCTTCTTTCCAAAGGGCGACTTGGGCCCCACGGCATCTTGCTTCCAGCTATTTGGGAAGCTAAGAAACAACTCGCTCTGCACAGTGCTCTTACAGCCTACCGGGAACATCTGTTACAAAGGCCTGTGAAACGCAGTTTCTTTGCAGGCCTGATCTGGCTGAAGTAGGACTTCTGCTCTGGGTGTGCTACATTGCCCTAGAGCTGAAAGGCACAACGTGCAGGCTTCTTTCCAAAGGGCGAGTTGGGCCCCCCAGCATCTTGCTTCCAGCTCTTTGGGAAGCTAAGAAACAACTCACTCTGCACAGTGCTCTTACAGCCTACCGGGAACATCTCTTCCAAAGGCCTGTGAAACGCAGTTTCTTTGCAGGCCTGATCTGGCTGAAGTAGGACTTCTGCTCTGGGTGTGCTACATTGCCCTAGAGCTGAAAGGCACAACGTGCAGGCTTCTTTCCAAAGGGCGAGTTGGGCCATACAGCATCTTGCTTCCAGCTCTTTGGGAAGCTAAGAAACAACTCGCTCTGCACAGTGCTCTTACAGCCTACCGGGAACATCTCTTCCAAAGGCCTGTGAAACGCAGTTTCTTTGCAGGCCTGATCTGGCTGAAGTAGGACTTCTGCTCTGGGTGTGCTACATTGCACTAGAGCTGAAAGGCACAACGTGCAGGCTTCTTTCCAAAGGGCGACTTGGGCCCCACAGCATCTTGCTTCCAGCTCTTTGGGAAGCTAAGAAACAACTCGCTCTGCACAGTGCTCTTACAGCCTACCGGGAACATCTCTTACAAAGGCCTGTGAAACGCAGTTTCTTTGCAGGCCTGATCTGGCTGAAGTAGGACTTCTGCTCTGGGTGTGCTACATTGCCCTAGAACTGTAAGGCACAATGTGTAGGCTTCTTTCCAAAGGGCGAGTTGGGCCCCACAGCATCTTGCTTCCAGCTCTTTGGGAAGATAAGAAACAACTCGCTCTGCTCAGTGTTCTTACAGCCTAGTGGGAACATCTATTCCAAAGGCCTGTGTAACGCAGGTTCTTTGCAGGCCTGATCTGGCTGAAGTAGGACTTCTGATCTGGGTGTGCTACATTGCCCTACAGCTGAAACGCACAACGTGCAGGCTTCTTTCCAAAGGGCGAGTTGGGCCCCACAGCATCTTGCTTCCAGCTCTTTGGGAAGCTAAGAAACAACTCGCTCTGCACAGTGCTCTTACAGCCTACCGGGAACATCTCTTCCAAAGGCCTGTGAAACGCAGTTTCTCTGCAGGCCTGATCTGGCTGAATTAGGACTTCTGCTCTTGGTGTGCTACTTTGCCCTAGAGCTGAAAGGCACAACGTGCAGGCTTATTTCCAAAGGGCGAGTTGGGCCCCACAGCATCTTGCTTCCAGCTCTTTCGGAAGCTAAGAAACAAGTCGCTCTGCACAGTGCTCTTACAGCCTACCGGGAACATCTCTTCCAAAGGCCTGTGAAGTGCAGTTTCTTTGCAGGCCTGATCTGGCTGAAGTAGGACTTCTGCTCTGGGTGTGCTGCACTGCCCTAGAGCTGAAAGGCACCACGTGCTGGCTTCTTTCCAGGGGGCGAGTTGGGCCCCACAGCATCTTGCTTCCAGCTCTTTGGGAAGCTAAGAAACAACTCGCTCTGCACAGTGCTCTTTCAGCCTACCGGGAACATCTCTTCCAAAGGCCTGTGAAACGCAGTTTCTTTGCAGGCCTGATCTGGCTGAAGTAGGACTTCTGCTCTGGGTGTGCTACATTGCCCTAGAGCTGAAAGGCACAAAGTGAAGGCTTCTTTCACAAGGGCGAGTTGGGCCCCACAGCATCTTGTTTCCAGCTCTATGGGAAGCTAAGAAACAACTCGCTCTGCACAGTGCTCTTACAGCCTACCGGGAACATCTCTTCCAAAGGCCTGTGAAACGCAGTTTCTTTGCAGGCCTGATCTGGCTGAAGTAGGACTTCTGCTCTGGGTGTGCTACATTGCCCTAGAGCTGAAAGGCACAACGTGCAGGCTTCTTTCCAAAGGGCGACTTGGGCCCCACAGCATCTTGCTTCCAGCTCTTTGGAAGCTAAGAAACAACTCGCTCTGCACAGTGCTCTTACAGCCTACCGGGAACATCTCTTCCAAAGGCCTGTGAAACGCAGTTTCTCTGCAGGCCTGATCTGGCTGAATTTGGACTTCTGCTCTTGGTGTGCTACTTTGCCCTAGAGCTGAAAGGCACAACGTGCAGGCTTATTTCCAAAGGGCGAGTTGGGCCCCACAGCATCTTGCTTCCAGCTCTTTCGGAAGCTAAGAAACAAGTCGCTCTGCACAGTGCTCTTACAGCCTACCGGGAACATCTCTTCCAAAGGCCTGTGAAGTGCAGTTTCTTTGCAGGCCTGATCTGGCTGAAGTAGGACTTCTGCTCTGGGTGTGCTGCACTGCCCTAGAGCTGAAAGGCACCACGTGCTGGCTTCTTTCCAGGGGGCGAGTTGGGCACCACAGCATCTTGCTTCCAGCTCTTTGGGAAGCTAAGAAGCAAGTCGCTCTGCACAGTGCTCTTTCAGCCTACCGGGAACATCTCTTCCAAAGGCCTGTGAAACGCAGTTTCTTTGCAGGCCTGATCTGGCTGAAGTAGGACTTCTGCTCTGGGTGTGCTACATTGCCCTAGAGCTGAAAGGCACAAAGTGAAGTCTTCTTTCACAAGGGCGAGTTGGGCCCCACAGCATCTTGTTTCCAGCTCTTTGGGAAGCTAAGAAACAACTCGCTCTGCACAGTGCTCTTACAGCCTACCGGGAACATCTCTTCCAAAGGCCTGTGAAACGCAGTGTCTTTGCAGGCCTGATCTGGCTGAAGTAGGACTTCTGCTCTGGGTGTGCTACATTGCCCTAGAGCTGAAAGGCACAACGTGCAGGCTTCTTTCCAAAGGGCGACTTGGGCCCCACGGCATCTTGCTTCCAGCTATTTGGGAAGCTAAGAAACAACTCGCTCTGCACAGTGCTCTTACAGCCTACCGGGAACATCTGTTACAAAGGCCTGTGAAACGCAGTTTCTTTGCAGGCCTGATCTGGCTGAAGTAGGACTTCTGCTCTGGGTGTGCTACATTGCCCTAGAGCTGAAAGGCACAACGTGCAGGCTTCTTTCCAAAGGGCGAGTTGGGCCCCCCAGCATCTTGCTTCCAGCTCTTTGGGAAGCTAAGAAACAACTCACTCTGCACAGTGCTCTTACAGCCTACCGGGAACATCTCTTCCAAAGGCCTGTGAAACGCAGTTTCTTTGCAGGCCTGATCTGGCTGAAGTAGGACTTCTGCTCTGGGTGTGCTACATTGCCCTAGAGCTGAAAGGCACAACGTGCAGGCTTCTTTCCAAAGGGCGAGTTGGGCCCCACAGCATCTTGCTTCCAGCTCTTTGGGAAGCTAAGAAACAACTCGCTCTGCACAGTGCTCTTACAGCCTACCGGGAACATCTCTTCCAAAGGCCTGTAAAACGCAGTTTCTTTGCAGGCCTGATCTGGCTGAAGTAGGACTTCTGCTCTGGGTGGGCTACATTGCCCTAGAGCTGAAAGGCACAAAGTGCAGGCTTCTTTCACAAAGGCGAGTTGGGCCCCACAGCATCTTGTTTCCAGCTCTTTGGGAAGCTAAGAAACAACTCGCTCTGCACAGTGCTCTTACAGCCTACCGGGAACATCTCTTCCAAAGGCCTGTGAAACGCAGTGTCTTTGCAGGCCTGATCTGGCTGAAGTAGGACTTCTGCTCGGGGTGTGCTACATTGCACTAGAGCTGAAAGGCACAACGTGCAGGCTTCTTTCCAAAGGGCGACATGGGCCCCACAGCATCTTGCTTCCAGCTCTTTGGGAAGCTAAGAAACAAGTCGCTCTGCACAGTGCTCTTACAGCCTACCGGGAACATCTCTTCCAAAGGCCTGTGAAACGCAGTTTCTTTGCAGGCCTGATCTGGCTGAAGTAGGACTTCTGCTCTTGGTGTGCTACATTGCCCTAGAGCTGAAAGGCACAACGTGCAGGCTTCTTTCCAAAGGGCGACTTGGGCCCCACAGCATCTTGCTTCCAGCTCTTTGGGAAGCCAAGAAACAACTCGCTCTGCTCAGTGCTCTTACAGCCTAGTGGGAACATCGATTCCAAAGGCCTGTGTAACGCAGTTTCTTTGCAGGCCTGATCTGGCTGAAGTAGGACTTCTGCTCTGGGTGTGCTACATTGCCCTACAGCTGAAAGGCACAGCGTGTAGTCTTCTTCCAGAGGGCGAGTTGGGCCCCACAGCATCTTGCTTCCAGCTCTTTCGGAAGCTAAGAAACAAGTCGCTCTGCACAGTGCTCTTACAGCCTACCAGGAACATCTCTTCCAAAGGCCTGTGAAGCGCAGTTTCTTTGCAGGCCTGATCTGGCTGAAGTAGGACTTCTGCTCTGGGTGTGCTGCACTGCCCTAGAGCTGAAAGGCACCGCGTGCTGGCTTCCTTCCAGGGGGCGAGTTGGGCCACACAGCATCTTCCTTCCAGCTCTTTGGGAAGCTAAGAAACAGGTCGCTCTGCACAGTGCTCTTTCAGCCTACCGGGAACATCTCTTCCAAAGGCCTGTGAAACGCAGTTTATTTGCAGGCCTGATCTGGCTGAAGTAGGACTTCTGCTCTGGCAGTTCTACACTGCCCTAGAGCTGAAAGGCACAACGTGCAGGCTTCTTTCCAGGGGTGATTTGGGCCCCACGGCATCGTGCTTCCAGCTCTTTGGGAAGCTAACAAACAACTCGCTCTGCACAGTGCTCTTTCAGCCTACCGGGAACATCTCTTCCAAAGGCCTGTGAAACGCAGTTTCTTTGCAGGCCTGATCTGGCTGAAGTAGGACTTCTGGTCCGGGTGTGCTACATTGCCCTAGAGCTGAAAGGCACAACGTACAGGCTTCTTTGGAAAGGGCGAGTTGGGCCCCACAGAACCTTGCTTCCAGCTCTTTGGGAAGCTAAGAAACAACTCGCTCTGCACAGCGCTCTTACAGCCTACCGGGAACATCTCTTCCAAAGGCCTGTGAAACGCAGTTTCTTTGCATGCCTGATCTGGCTGAAGTAGGACTTCTGCTCTGGGTGTGCTACATTGCCCTAGAGCTGAAAGGCAGAACGTGCAGGCTTCTTTCCAAAGGGCGAGTTCTGACCCACAGCATCTTGCTTCCAGCTCTTTGGGAAGCTAAGAAACAACTCGCTCTGCTCAGTGCCCTTACAGCCTACCGGGAACATCTCTTCCAAAGGCCTGTGAAACGCACTTTCTTTGCAGGCCTGATCTGGCTGAAGTAGGACTTCTGCTCTGGGTGTGCTACATTGACCTACAGCTGAAACGCACAGCGTGCAGGCTTCTTTCCAGAGGGTGAGTTGGGCCCCACAGCATCTTGCTTCCAGCTCTTTCGGAAGCTAAGAAACAACTCGCTCTGCACAGTGCTCTTTCAGCCTACCGGGAACATCTCTTCCAAAGGCCTGTGAAACGCAGTTTCTTTGCAGGCCTGATCTGGCTGAAGTAGGACTTCTGCGCTGGGTGTTCTACACTGCCCTAGAGCTGAAAGTCACAACGTGCAGTCTTCTTTCCAGGGGTAATTTGGGCCCCACGGCATCTTGCTTCCAGCTCTTTGGGAAGCTAACAAACAACTCGCTCTGCACAGTGCTCTTACAGCCTACCGGGAACATGTCTTCCAAAGGTCTGTGAAACGCAGTTTCTTTGCAGGCCTGATCTGGCTGAAGTAGGACTTCTGCTCTGGCTGTGCTACTTTGCCCTAGAGCTGAAAGGCACAACGTGCAGGCTTCTTTCCAAAGGGCGAGTTGGGCCCCACAGCATCTTGCTTCCAGCTCTTTGGGAAGCTAAGAAACAACTCGCTCTGCACAGTGCTCTTACAACCTACCGGGAAGATCTCTTCCAAAGGCCTGTGAAACGCAGTTTCTTTACAGGCCTGATCTGGCTGAAGTAGGACTTCTGCTCTTGGTGTGCTACATTGCCCTGGAACTGAAAGGCACAACGTGCCATCTTCTTTCCAAAGGGCGAGTTGGGCCCCACAGCATCTTGCTTCCAGCTGTTTGGGAAGCTAAGAAACAACTCGCTCTGCACAGTGCTCCTACAGCCTACCGGGAACATCTCTTCCAAAGGCCTGTGAAGCGCAGTTTCTTTGCAGGCCTGATCTGGCTGAAGTAGGACTTCTGCTCTGGGTGTGCTGCACTGCCCTAGAGCTGAAAGGAACAACGTGCTGGCTCCTTTCCAAGGGGCGACTTGGGCCCCACAGCATCTTGCTTCCAGCTCTTTGGGAAGCTAAGAAACAAGTCGCTCTGCACAGTGCTCTTACAGCCTACCGGGAACATCTCTTCCAAAGGCATGTGAAACGCAGTTTCTTTGCAGGCCTGATCTGGCTGACGTAGGACTTCTGGTCCGGGTGTGCTACATTGACCTAGAGCTGAAAGGCACAACGTACAGGCTTCTTTCGAAAGGGCGTTTTGGGCCCCTCAGCATCTTGCTTCCAGCTCTTTGGGAAGCTAAGAATGAACTCGCTCTGCACAGGGCTCTTACAGCCTACCGGGAACATCTCTTCCAAAGGCCTGTGAAACGCAGTTTCTTTGCAGGCCTGATATGGCTGCAGTAGGACTTCTGCTCTGGGTGTGCTACTTTGCCCTAGAGCTGAAAGGCACAACGTGCAGGCTTCTTTCCAAAGGGCGAGTTGGACCCCACAGCATCTTGCTTCCAGCTCTTTGGGAAGCTAAGAAACAACTCGCTCTGCACAGTGCTCTTACAGCCTTCCGGGAACATCTCTTCCAAAGGCCTGTGAAACGCAGTTTCTTTGCAGGCCTGATCTGGCTGAAGTAGGACTTCTGCTCTGGGTGTGCTACATTGCCCTAGAGCTGAAAGGCACAACGTGCAGGCTTCTTTCCAAAGGGCGAGTTGGGCCCCCCAGCATCTTGCTTCCAGCTCTTTGGGAAGCTAAGAAACAACTCACTCTGCACAGTGCTCTTACAGCCTACCGGGAACATCTCTTCCAAAGGCCTGTGAAACGCAGTTTCTTTGCAGGCCTGATCTGGCTGAAGTAGGACTTCTGCTCTGGGTGTGCTACATTGCCCTAGAGCTGAAAGGCACAACGTGCAGGCTTCTTTCCAAAGGGCGAATTGGGCCCCACAGCATCTTGCTTCCAGCTCTTTGGGAAGCTAAGAAACAACTCGCTCTGCACAGTGCTCTTACAGCCTACCGGGAACATCTCTTCCAAAGGCCTGTGAAACGCAGTTTCTTTGCAGGCCTGATCTGGCTGAAGTAGGACTTCTGCTCTGGGTGTGCTACAATGCCCTAGAGCTGAAAGGCACAACGTGCAGGCTTCTTTCTAAAGGGCGACTTGGGCCCCACAGCATCTTGCTTCCAGCTCTTTGGGAAGCTAAGAAACAACTCGCTCTGCACAGTGCTCTTACAGCCTACCGGGAACATCTCTTCCAAAGGCCTGTGAAACGCAGTTTCTTTGCAGGCCTGATCTGGCTGAAGTAGGACTTCTGCTCTGGGTGTGGTACATTGCCCTAGAACTGTAAGGCACAATGTGCAGGCTTCTTTCCAAAGGGTGAGTTGGGCCCCACAGCATCTTGCTTCCAGCTCTTTGGGAAGCTAACAAACAAGTCGCTCTGCACAGTGGTCTTACAGCCTACCGGGAACATCTCTTCCGAAAGCCTGTGAAGCGCAGTTCCTTTGCAGGCCTGATCTGGCTGAAGTAGGACTTCTGCTCTGGGTGTGCTGCACTGCCCTAGAGCTGAAAGGCACAACGTGCTGGCTTCTTTCCAAGGGGCGACTTGGGCCCCACAGCATGTTGCTTCCAGGCTTTGGGAAGCGAAGAAACAACTCGCTCTGCACAGTGCTCTTACAGCCTACCGGGAACATCTCTTCCAAAGGCCTGTGAAACGCAGTTTCTTTGCAGGCCTGATCTGGCTGAAGTAGGACTTCTGCTCTGGGTGTTCTACACTGTCCTAGAGCTGAAAGGCACAACGTGCAGGATTCTTTCCAAGGGGCGATTTGGGCCCCATGGCATCTTGCTTCCAGCACTTTGGGAAGCTAAGAAACAATTCGCTCTGCACAGTGCTCTTACAGCCTAGTGGGAACATCTATTCCAAAGGTCTGTGTAACGCAGTTTCTTTGCAGGCCTGATCTGGCTGAAGTAGGACTTCTGCTCTGGGTGTGCTACATTGCCCTACAGCTGAAACGCACAGCGTGCAGGCTTCTTTCCAGAGGGCGAGTTGGGCCCCACAGCATCTTGCTTCCAGCTCTTTCGGAAGCTAAGAAACAAGTCGCTCTGCACAGTGCTCTTACAGCCTACCAGGAACATCTCTTCCAAAGGCCTGTGAAGCGCAGTTTCTTTGCAGGCCTGATCTGGCTGAAGTAGGACTTCTGCTCTGGGTGTGCTGCACTGCCCTAGAGCTGAAAGGCACAACGTGCAGGCTTCTTTCCAAAGGGCGACATGGGCCCCACAGCATCTTGCTTCCAGCTCTTTGGGAAGCTAAGAAACAAGTCGCTCTGCACAGTGCTCTTACAGCCTACCGGGAACATCTCTTCCAAAGGCCTGTGAAACGCAGTTTCTTTGCAGGCCTGATCTGGCTGAAGTAGGACTTCTGCTCTTGGTGTGCTACATTGCCCTAGAGCTGAAAGGCACAACGTGCAGGCTTCTTTCCAAAGGGCGACTTGGGCCCCACAGCATCTTGCTTCCAGCTCTTTGGGAAGCCAAGAAACAACTCGCTCTGCTCAGTGCTCTTACAGCCTAGTGGGAACATCGATTCCAAAGGCCTGTGTAACGCAGTTTCTTTGCAGGCCTGATCTGGCTGAAGTAGGACTTCTGCTCTGGGTGTGCTACATTGCCCTACAGCTGAAAGGCACAGCGTGTAGTCTTCTTCCAGAGGGCGAGTTGGGCCCCACAGCATCTTGCTTCCAGCTCTTTCGGAAGCTAAGAAACAAGTCGCTCTGCACAGTGCTCTTACAGCCTACCAGGAACATCTCTTCCAAAGGCCTGTGAAGCGCAGTTTCTTTGCAGGCCTGATCTGGCTGAAGTAGGACTTCTGCTCTGGGTGTGCTGCACTGCCCTAGAGCTGAAAGGCACCGCGTGCTGGCTTCCTTCCAGGGGGCGAGTTGGGCCGCACAGCATCTTCCTTCCAGCTCTTTGGGAAGCTAAGAAACAGGTCGCTCTGCACAGTGCTCTTTCAGCCTACCGGGAACATCTCTTCCAAAGGCCTGTGAAACGCAGTTTATTTGCAGGCCTGATCTGGCTGAAGTAGGACTTCTGCTCTGGCAGTTCTACACTGCCCTAGAGCTGAAAGGCACAACGTGCAGGCTTCTTTCCAGGGGTGATTTGGGCCCCACGGCATCGTGCTTCCAGCTCTTTGGGAAGCTAACAAACAACTCGCTCTGCACAGTGCTCTTTCAGCCTACCGGGAACATCTCTTCCAAAGGCCTGTGAAACGCAGTTTCTTTGCAGGCCTGATCTGGCTGAAGTAGGACTTCTGGTCCGGGTGTGCTACATTGCCCTAGAGCTGAAAGGCACAACGTACAGGCTTCTTTCGAAAGGGCGAGTTGGGCCCCACAGAACCTTGCTTCCAGCTCTTTGGGAAGCTAAGAAACAACTCGCTCTGCACAGCGCTCTTACAGCCTACCGGGAACATCTCTTCCAAAGGCCTGTGAAACGCAGTTTCTTTGCATGCCTGATCTGGCTGAAGTAGGACTTCTGCTCTGGGTGTGCTACATTGCCCTAGAGCTGAAAGGCAGAACGTGCAGGCTTCTTTCCAAAGGGCGAGTTCTGACCCACAGCATCTTGCTTCCAGCTCTTTGGGAAGCTAAGAAACAACTCGCTCTGCTCAGTGCCCTTACAGCCTACCGGGAACATCTCTTCCAAAGGCCTGTGAAACGCACTTTCTTTGCAGGCCTGATCTGGCTGAAGTAGGACTTCTGCTCTGGGTGTGCTACATTGACCTACAGCTGAAACGCACAGCGTGCAGGCTTCTTTCCAGAGGGTGAGTTGGGCCCCACAGCATCTTGCTTCCAGCTCTTTCGGAAGCTAAGAAACAACTCGCTCTGCACAGTGCTCTTTCAGCCTACCGGGAACATCTCTTCCAAAGGCCTGTGAAACGCAGTTTCTTTGCAGGCCTGATCTGGCTGAAGTAGGACTTCTGCGCTGGGTGTTCTACACTGCCCTAGAGCTGAAAGTCACAACGTGCAGTCTTCTTTCCAGGGGTAATTTGGGCCCCACGGCATCTTGCTTCCAGCTCTTTGGGAAGCTAACAAACAACTCGCTCTGCACAGTGCTCTTACAGCCTACCGGGAACATGTCTTCCAAAGGCCTGTGAAACGCAGTTTCTTTGCAGGCCTGATCTGGCTGAAGTAGGACTTCTGCTCTGGCTGTGCTACTTTGCCCTAGAGCTGAAAGGCACAACGTGCAGGCTTCTTTCCAAAGGGCGAGTTGGGCCCCACAGCATCTTGCTTCCAGCTCTTTGGGAAGCTAAGAAACAACTCGCTCTGCACAGTGCTCTTACAACCTACCGGGAAGATCTCTTCCAAAGGCCTGTGAAACGCAGTTTCTTTACAGGCCTGATCTGGCTGAAGTAGGACTTCTGCTCTTGGTGTGCTACATTGCCCTGGAACTGAAAGGCACAACGTGCCATCTTCTTTCCAAAGGGCGAGTTGGGCCCCACAGCATCTTGCTTCCAGCTGTTTGGGAAGCTAAGAAACAACTCGCTCTGCACAGTGCTCCTACAGCCTACCGGGAACATCTCTTCCAAAGGCCTGTGAAGCGCAGTTTCTTTGCAGGCCTGATCTGGCTGAAGTAGGACTTCTGCTCTGGGTGTGCTGCACTGCCCTAGAGCTGAAAGGAACAACGTGCTGGCTCCTTTCCAAGGGGCGACTTGGGCCCCACAGCATCTTGCTTCCAGCTCTTTGGGAAGCTAAGAAACAAGTCGCTCTGCACAGTGCTCTTACAGCCTACCGGGAACATCTCTTCCAAAGGCATGTGAAACGCAGTTTCTTTGCAGGCCTGATCTGGCTGACGTAGGACTTCTGGTCCGGGTGTGCTACATTGACCTAGAGCTGAAAGGCACAACGTACAGGCTTCTTTCGAAAGGGCGTTTTGGGCCCCTCAGCATCTTGCTTCCAGCTCTTTGGGAAGCTAAGAATGAACTCGCTCTGCACAGGGCTCTTACAGCCTACCGGGAACATCTCTTCCAAAGGCCTGTGAAACGCAGTTTCTTTGCAGGCCTGATATGGCTGCAGTAGGACTTCTGCTCTGGGTGTGCTACTTTGCCCTAGAGCTGAAAGGCACAACGTGCAGGCTTCTTTCCAAAGGGCGAGTTGGACCCCACAGCATCTTGCTTCCAGCTCTTTGGGAAGCTAAGAAACAACTCGCTCTGCACAGTGCTCTTACAGCCTTCCGGGAACATCTCTTCCAAAGGCCTGTGAAACGCAGTTTCTTTGCAGGCCTGATCTGGCTGAAGTAGGACTTCTGCTCTGGGTGTGCTACATTGCCCTAGAGCTGAAAGGCACAACGTGCAGGCTTCTTTCCAAAGGGCGAGTTGGGCCCCCCAGCATCTTGCTTCCAGCTCTTTGGGAAGCTAAGAAACAACTCACTCTGCACAGTGCTCTTACAGCCTACCGGGAACATCTCTTCCAAAGGCCTGTGAAACGCAGTTTCTTTGCAGGCCTGATCTGGCTGAAGTAGGACTTCTGCTCTGGGTGTGCTACATTGCCCTAGAGCTGAAAGGCACAACGTGCAGGCTTCTTTCCAAAGGGCGAATTGGGCCCCACAGCATCTTGCTTCCAGCTCTTTGGGAAGCTAAGAAACAACTCGCTCTGCACAGTGCTCTTACAGCCTACCGGGAACATCTCTTCCAAAGGCCTGTGAAACGCAGTTTCTTTGCAGGCCTGATCTGGCTGAAGTAGGACTTCTGCTCTGGGTGTGCTACAATGCCCTAGAGCTGAAAGGCACAACGTGCAGGCTTCTTTCTAAAGGGCGACTTGGGCCCCACAGCATCTTGCTTCCAGCTCTTTGGGAAGCTAAGAAACAACTCGCTCTGCACAGTGCTCTTACAGCCTACCGGGAACATCTCTTCCAAAGGCCTGTGAAACGCAGTTTCTTTGCAGGCCTGATCTGGCTGAAGTAGGACTTCTGCTCTGGGTGTGGTACATTGCCCTAGAACTGTAAGGCACAATGTGCAGGCTTCTTTCCAAAGGGTGAGTTGGACCCCACAGCATCTTGCTTCCAGCTCTTTGGGAAGCTAACAAACAAGTCGCTCTGCACAGTGGTCTTACAGCCTACCGGGAACATCTCTTCCGAAAGCCTGTGAAGCGCAGTTCCTTTGCAGGCCTGATCTGGCTGAAGTAGGACTTCTGCTCTGGGTGTGCTGCACTGCCCTAGAGCTGAAAGGCACAACGTGCTGGCTTCTTTCCAAGGGGCGACTTGGGCCCCACAGCATGTTGCTTCCAGGCTTTGGGAAGCGAAGAAACAACTCGCTCTGCACAGTGCTCTTACAGCCTACCGGGAACATCTCTTCCAAAGGCCTGTGAAACGCAGTTTCTTTGCAGGCCTGATCTGGCTGAAGTAGGACTTCTGCTCTGGGTGTTCTACACTGTCCTAGAGCTGAAAGGCACAACGTGCAGGATTCTTTCCAAGGGGCGATTTGGGCCCCATGGCATCTTGCTTCCAGCACTTTGGGAAGCTAAGAAACAATTCGCTCTGCACAGTGCTCTTACAGCCTAGTGGGAACATCTATTCCAAAGGCCTGTGTAACGCAGTTTCTTTGCAGGCCTGATCTGGCTGAAGTAGGACTTCTGCTCTGGGTGTGCTACATTGCCCTACAGCTGAAACGCACAGCGTGCAGGCTTCTTTCCAGAGGGCGAGTTGGGCCCCACAGCATCTTGCTTCCAGCTCTTTCGGAAGCTAAGAAACAAGTCGCTCTGCACAGTGCTCTTACAGCCTACCAGGAACATCTCTTCCAAAGGCCTGTGAAGCGCAGTTTCTTTGCAGGCCTGATCTGGCTGAAGTAGGACTTCTGCTCTGGGTGTGCTGCACTGCCCTAGAGCTGAAAGGCACCACGTGCTGGCTTCCTTACAGGGGGCGAGTTGGGCCCCACAGCATCTTGCTTCCAGCTCTTTGGGAAGCTAAGAAACAAGTCGCTCTGCACAGTGCTCTTTCAACCTACCGAGAACATCTCTTCCAAAGGCCTGTGAAACGCAGTTTCTTTGCAGGCCTGATCTGGCTGAAGTAGGACTACTGCTCTGGGAGTTCTACACTGCCCTAGAGCTGAAAGGCACAACGTGCAGGCTTCTTTCCAGGGGTGATTTGGGCCCCACGGCATCGTGCTTCCAGCTCTTTGGGAAGCTAACAAACAACTCGCTCTGCACAGTGCTCTTACAGCCTACCGGGAACATCTCTTCCAAGGGCCTGTGAAACGCAGTTTCTTTGCAGGCCTGATCTGGTTGAAGTAGGACTTCTGCTCAGGCTGTGCTACTTTGCCCTAGAGCTGAAAGGCACAACGCGCAGGCTTCTTTCCAAAGGGCGAGTTGGGCCCCAGATTCTTGCTTCCAGCCCTTTGGGAAGCTAAGAAACATCTCGCTCTGCACAGTGGTCTTACAGCCTACCGGGAACATCTCTTCCAAAGGCCTGTGAAACGCAGTTTCTTTGCAGGCCTGATCTGGCTGAAGTAGGACTTCTGGTCCGGGTGTGCTACATTGCCCTAGAGCTGAAAGGCACAACGTACAGGCTTCTTTCGAAAGGGCGAGTTGGGCCCCACACAACCTTGCTTCCAGCTCTTTGGGAAGCTAAGAAACAACTCGATCTGCACAGCGCTCTTACAGCCTACCGGGAACATCTCTTCCAAAGGCCTGTGAAACGCAGTTTCTTTGCAGGCCTGATCTGGCTGAAGTAGGACTTCTGCTCTGGGTGTGCTACATTGCCCTAGAGCTGAAAGGCACAACGTGCAGGCTTCTTTCCAAAGGGCGATTTGTGCCCCACAGCATCTTGCTTCCTTCTCTTTGGGAAGCTAAGAAAGAACTCGCTCTGCACAGTGCTCTTACAGCCTACCGGGCACATCTCTTCCAAAGGCCTGTGAAACGCAGTTTCTTTGCAGGCCTGATCTGGCTGAAGTAGGACTTCTGCTCTGGGTGTGCTACATTGCCCTAGAGCTGAAAGGCAGAATGTGCAAGCTTCTTTCCAAAGTGCGAGTTCTGCCCCACAGCTTCTTGCTTCCAGCTCTTTGGGAAGCTAAGAAACAACTCGCTCTGCTCAGTGCCCTTACAGCCTACCGGGAACATCTCTTCCAAATTCCTGTGAAACACAGTTTCTTTGCAGGCCTCATCTGGCTGAAGTAGGACTTCTGCTCTGGGTGTGCTACTTTACCCTAGAGCTGAAAGGTACAACGTGCAGGCTTCTTTCCAAAGGGCGAGTTGGGCCCCACAGCATCTTGCTTCCAGCTCTTTGGGAAGCTAAGTAACAACTCGCTCTGCACAGTGCTCTTACAGCCTACCGGGAACATCTCTTCCAAACGCCTGTGAAACGCAGTTTCTTTGCAGTCCTGATCTGGCTGAAGTAGGACTTCTGCTCTGGGTGTGCTACATTGCCCTAGAACTGTAAGGCACAACGTGCAGGCTTCTTTCCAAAGGGCGAGTTGGGCCCCACAGCATCTTGCTTCCAGCTCTTTGGGAAGCTAAGAAACAACTCGCTCTGCACAGTGCTCTTACAGCCTACCGGGAACATGTCTTCCAAAGGCCTGTGAAACGCAGTTTCTTTGCATGCCTGATCTGGCTGAAGTAGGACTTCTGCTCTGGGTGTGCTACATTGCCCTAGAGCTGAAAGGCACAACGTGCAGGCTTCTTTCCAAGGGGCGAGTTGGGCCCCACAGCATCTTGCTTCATTCTCTTTGGGAAGCTAAGAAACAACTCGCTCTGCACAGTGCTCTTACAGCCTACCGGGCACATCTCTTCCAAAGGCCTGTGAAACGCAGTTTCTTTGCAGGCCTGATCTGGGTAAGTAGGACTTCTGATCTGGGTGTGCTACCTTGCCCTAGAGCTGAAAGGCACAACGCGCAGGCTTCTTTCCAAAGGGCGAGTTGCGCCCCACAGCATCTTGCTTCCAGCTCTTTGGGAAGCTAACAAACAAGTCGCTCTGCACAGTGGTCTTACAGCCTACCGGGAACATCTCTTCCAAAAGCCTGTGAAGCGCAGTTCCTTTGCAGGCCTGATCTGGCTGAAGTAGGACTTCTGCTCTGGGTGTGCTGCACTGCCCTAGAGCTGAAAGGCACAACGTGCTGGCTTCTTTCCAAGGGGCGACTTGGGCCCCACAGCATGTTGCTTCCAGGCTTTGGGAAGCGAAGAAACAACTCGCTCTGCACAGTGCTCTTACAGCCTACCGGGAACATCTCTTCCAAAGGCCTGTGAAACGCAGTTTCTTTGCAGGCCTGATCTGGCTGAAGTAGGACTTCTGCTCTGGGTGTTCTACACTGTCCTAGAGCTGAAAGGCACAACGTGCAGGATTCTTTCCAAGGGGCGATTTGGGCCCCATGGCATCTTGCTTCCAGCACTTTGGGAAGCTAAGAAACAACACGCTCTGCACAGTGCTCTTACAGCCTACCGGGAACATCTCTTCCAAAGGCCTGTGAAACGCAGTTTCTTTGCAGGCCTGATCTGGCTGAAGTAGGACTTCTGCTCTGGGTGTGCTACATTGCCCTAGAGCTGAAAGGCACAACGTGCAGGCTTCTTTCCAAAGGGCGACTTGGGCCCCACAGCATCTTGCTTCCAGCTCTTTGGGAAGCTAAGAAACAACTCGCTCTGCACAGTGCTCTTACAGCCTACCGGGAACATGTCTTCCAAAGGCCTGTGAAACGCAGTTTCTTTGCAGGCCTGATCTGGCTGAAGTAGGACTTCTGCTCTGGGTGTGCTACATTGCCCTAGAGCTGAAAGGCACAACGTGCAGGCTTCTTTCCAAAGGGCGACTTGGGCCCCACAGCATCTTGCTTCCAGCTCTTTGGGAAGCTAAGAAACAATTCGCTCTGCACAGTGCTCTTACAGCCTAGTGGGAACATCTATTCCAAAGGCCTGTGTAACGCAGTTTCTTTGCAGGCCTGATCTGGCTGAAGTAGGACTTCTGCTGTGGGTGTGCTACATTGCCCTACAGCTGAAACGCACAGCGTGCAGGCTTCTTTCCAGAGGGCGAGTTGGGCCCCACAGCATCTTGCTTCCAGCTCTTTGGGAAGCTAAGAAACAACTCGCTCTGCACAGTGCTCTTACAGCCTACCGGGAACATCTCTTCCAAACGCCTGTGAAACGCAGTTTCTTTGCAGGCCTGATCTGGCTGAAGTAGGACTTCTGCTCTGGGTGTGCTACATTGCCCTAGAACTGTAAGGCACAACGTGCAGGCTTCTTTCCAAAGGGCGAGTTGGGCCCCACAGCATCTTGCTTCCAGCTCTTTGGGAAGCTAAGAAACAACTCGCTCTGCACAGTGCTCTTACAGCCTACCGGGAACATGTCTTCCAAAGGCCTGTGAAACGCAGTTTCTTTGCATGCCTGATCTGGCTGAAGTAGGACTTCTGCTCTGGGTGTGCTACATTGCCCTAGAGCTGAAAGGCACAACGTGCAGGCTTCTTTCCAAGGGGCGAGTTGGGCCCCACAGCATCTTGCTTCCTTCTCTTTGGGAAGCTAAGAAACAACTCGCTCTGCACAGTGCTCTTACAGCCTACCGGGCACATCTCTTCCAAAGGCCTGTGAAACGCAGTTTCTTTGCAGGCCTGATCTGGGTAAGTAGGACTTCTGATCTGGGTGTGCTACCTTGCCCTAGAGCTGAAAGGCACAACGCGCAGGCTTCTTTCCAAAGGGCGAGTTGGGCCCCACAGCATCTTGCTTCCAGCTCTTTCGGAAGCTAAGAAACAAGTCGCTCTGAACAGTGCTCTTACAGCCTACCGGGAACATCTCTTCCAAAGGCCTGTGAAGCGCAGTTTCTTTGCAGGCCTGATCTGGCTGAAGTAGGACTTCTGCTCTGGGTGTGCTGCACTGCCCTAGAGCTGAAAGGCACCACGTGCTGGCTTCTTTCCAAGGGGCGAGTTGGGCCCCACAGCATCATTCTTCCAGCTCTTTGGGAAGCTAAGAAACAAGTCGCTCTGCACAGTGCTCTTTCAGCCTACCGGGAACATCTCTTCCAAAGGCCTGTGAAACGCAGTTTCTTTGCAGGCCTGATCTGGCTGAAGTAGGACTTCTGCTCTGGGTGTTCTACACTACCCTAGAGCTGAAAGGCACAACGTGCAGGCTTCTTTCCAAAGGGCGACTTGGGCCCCACAGCATCTTGCTTCCAGCTCTTTGGGAAGCTAAGAAACAACTCGCTCTGCACAGTGCTCTTACAGCCTACCGGGAACATCTCTTCCAAAGGCCTGTGAAACGCAGTTTCTTTGCAGGCCTGATCTGGCTGAAGTAGGACTTCTGCTCTGGGTGTGCTACATTGCACTAGAGCTGAAAGGCACAACGTGCAGGCTTCTTTCCAAAGGTCGACTTGGGCCCCACAGCATCTTGCTTCCAGCTCTTTGGGAAGCTAAGAAACAACTCGCTCTGCACAGTGCTCTTACAGCCTACCGGGAACATCTCTTACAAAGGCCTGTGAAACGCAGTTTCTTTGCAGGCCTGATCTGGCTGAAGTAGGACTTCTGCTCTGGCTGTGCTACTTTGCCCTAGAACTGTAAGGCACAATGTGCAGGCTTCTTTCCAAAGGGCGAGTTGGGCCCCACAGCATCTTGCTTCCAGCTCTTTGGGAAGATAAGAAACAACTCGCTCTGCTCAGTGTTCTTACAGCCTAGTGGGAACATCTATTCCAAAGGCCTGTGTAACGCAGGTTCTTTGCAGGCCTGATCTGGCTGAAGTAGGACTTCTGATCTGGGTGTGCTACATTGCCCTACAGCTGAAACGCACAACGTTCAGGCTTCTTTCCAAAGGGCGAGTTGGGCCCCACAGCATCTTGCTTCCAGCTCTTTCGGAAGCTAAGAAACAAGTCGCTCTGCACAGTGCTCTTACAGCCTACCAGGAACATCTCTTCCAAAGGCCTGTGAAGCGCAGTTTCTTTGCAGGCCTGATCTGGATGAAGTAGGACTTCTGGTCCGGGTGTGCTACATTGCCCTAGAGCTGAAAGGCACAACGTACAGGCTTCTTTCGAAAGGGCGAGTTGGGCCCCACAGAATCTTGCTTCCAGCTCTTTGGGAAGCTAAGAAACAACTCGCTCTGCACAGCGCTCTTACAGCCTACCGGGAACATCTCTTCCAAAGGCCTGTGAAACGCAGTTTCTTTGCATGCATGATCTGGCTGAAGTAGGACTTCTGCTCTGGGTGTGCTACATTGCCCTAGAGCTGAAAGGCAGAACGTGCAGGCTTCTTTCCAAAGGGCGAGTTCTTCCCCACAGTTTCTTGCTTCCAGCTCTTTGGGAAGCTAAGAAACAACTCGCTCTGCACAGTGCCCTTACAGCCTACCGGGAACATCTCTTCCAAAGGCCTGTGAAACACAGTTTCTTTGCAGGCCTGATCTGGCTGAAGTAGGACTTCTGCTCTGGGTGTGCTACTTTACCCTAGAGCTGAAAGGCACAACGTGCAGGCTTCTTTCCAAAGGGCGAGTTGGGCCCCACAGCATCTCGCTTCCAGCTCTTTGGGAAGCTAAGAAACAACTCACTCTGCACAGTGCTCTTACAGCCTAACGGGAACATCTCTTCCAAACGCCTGTGAAATGCAGTTTCTTTGCACGTCTGATCTGGCTGAAGTAGGACTTCTGCTCTGGGTGTGCTGCACTGCCCTAGAGCTGAAAGGCACCACGTGCTGGCTTCCTTACAGGGGGCGAGTTGGGCCCCACAGCATCTTGCTTCCAGCTCTTTGGGAAGCTAAGAAACAAGTCGCTCTGCACAGTGCTCTTTCAACCTACCGAGAACATCTCTTCCAAAGGCCTGTGAAACGCAGTTTCTTTGCAGGCCTGATCTGGCTGAAGTAGGACTACTGCTCTGGGAGTTCTACACTGCCCTAGAGCTGAAAGGCACAACGTGCAGGCTTCTTTCCAGGGGTGATTTGGGCCCCACGGCATCGTGCTTCCAGCTCTTTGGGAAGCTAACAAACAACTCGCTCTGCACAGTGCTCTTACAGCCTACCGGGAACATCTCTTCCAAGGGCCTGTGAAACGCAGTTTCTTTGCAGGCCTGATCTGGTTGAAGTAGGACTTCTGCTCAGGCTGTGCTACTTTGCCCTAGAGCTGAAAGGCACAACGTGCAGGCTTCTTTCCAAGGGGCGATTTGTGCCCCACAGCATCTTGCTTCCTTCTCTTTGGGAAGCTAAGAAAGAACTCGCTCTGCACAGTGCTCTTACAGCCTACCGGGCACATCTCTTCCAAAGGCCTGTGAAACGCAGTTTCTTTGCAGGCCTGATCTGGCTGAAGTAGGACTTCTGCTCTGGGTGTGCTACATTGCCCTAGAGCTGAAAGGCAGAATGTGCAAGCTTCTTTCCAAAGTGCGAGTTCTGCCCCACAGCTTCTTGCTTCCAGCTCTTTGGGAAGCTAAGAAACAACTCGCTCTGCTCAGTGCTCTTACAGCCTACCGGGAACATCTCTTCCAAATTCCTGTGAAACACAGTTTCTTTGCAGGCCTCATCTGGCTGAAGTAGGACTTCTGCTCTGGGTGTGCTACTTTACCCTAGAGCTGAAAGGTACAACGTGCAGGCTTCTTTCCAAAGGGCGAGTTGGGCCCCACAGCATCTTGCTTCCAGCTCTTTGGGAAGCTAAGTAACAACTCGCTCTGCACAGTGCTCTTACAGCCTACCGGGAACATCTCTTCCAAACGCCTGTGAAACGCAGTTTCTTTGCAGTCCTGATCTGGCTGAAGTAGGACTTCTGCTCTGGGTGTGCTACATTGCCCTAGAACTGTAAGGCACAACGTGCAGGCTTCTTTCCAAAGGGCGAGTTGGGCCCCACAGCATCTTGCTTCCAGCTCTTTGGGAAGCTAAGAAACAACTCGCTCTGCACAGTGCTCTTACAGCCTACCGGGAACTTGTCTTCCAAAGGCCTGTGAAACGCAGTTTCTTTGCATGCCTGATCTGGCTGAAGTAGGACTTCTGCTCTGGGTGTGCTACATTGCCCTAGAGCTGAAAGGCACAACGTGCAGGCTTCTTTCCAAGGGGCGAGTTGGGCCCCACAGCATCTTGCTTCATTCTCTTTGGGAAGCTAAGAAACAACTCGCTCTGCACAGTGCTCTTACAGCCTACCGGGCACATCTCTTCCAAAGGCCTGTGAAACGCAGTTTCTTTGCAGGCCTGATCTGGGTAAGTAGGACTTCTGATCTGGGTGTGCTACCTTGCCCTAGAGCTGAAAGGCACAACGCGCAGGCTTCTTTCCAAAGGGCGAGTTGCGCCCCACAGCATCTTGCTTCCAGCTCTTTGGGAAGCTAACAAACAAGTCGCTCTGCACAGTGGTCTTACAGCCTACCGGGAACATCTCTTCCAAAAGCCTGTGAAGCGCAGTTCCTTTGCAGGCCTGATCTGGCTGAAGTAGGACTTCTGCTCTGGGTGTGCTGCACTGCCCTAGAGCTGAAAGGCACAACGTGCAGGCTTCTTTCCAAGGGGCGAGTTGGGCCCCACAGCATGTTGCTTCCAGGCTTTGGGAAGCGAAGAAACAACTCGCTCTGCACAGTGCTCTTACAGCCTACCGGGAACATCTCTTCCAAAGGCCTGTGAAACGCAGTTTCTTTGCAGGCCTGATCTGGCTGAAGTAGGACTTCTGCTCTGGGTGTTCTACACTGTCCTAGAGCTGAAAGGCACAACGTGCAGGATTCTTTCCAAGGGGCGATTTGGGCCCCATGGCATCTTGCTTCCAGCACTTTGGGAAGCTAAGAAACAACACGCTCTGCACAGTGCTCTTACAGCCTACCGGGAACATCTCTTCCAAAGGCCTGTGAAACGCAGTTTCTTTGCAGGCCTGATCTGGCTGAAGTAGGACTTCTGCTCTGGGTGTGCTACATTGCCCTAGAGCTGAAAGGCACAACGTGCAGGCTTCTTTCCAAAGGGCGACATGGGCCCCACAGCATCTTGCTTCCAGCTCTTTGGGAAGCTAAGAAACAACTCGCTCTGCACAGTGCTCTTACAGCCTACCGGGAACATGTCTTCCAAAGGCCTGTGAAACGCAGTTTCTTTGCAGGCCTGATCTGGCTGAAGTAGGACTTCTGCTCTGGGTGTGCTACATTGCCCTAGAGCTGAAAGGCACAACGTGCAGGCTTCTTTCCAAAGGGCGACTTGGGCCCCACAGCATCTTGCTTCCAGCTCTTTGGGAAGCTAAGAAACAATTCGCTCTGCACAGTGCTCTTACAGCCTAGTGGGAACATCTATTCCAAAGGCCTGTGTAACGCAGTTTCTTTGCAGGCCTGATCTGGCTGAAGTAGGACTTCTGCTGTGGGTGTGCTACATTGCCCTACAGCTGAAACGCACAGCGTGCAGGCTTCTTTCCAGAGGGCGAGTTGGGCCCCACAGCATCTTGCTTCCAGCTCTTTGGGAAGCTAAGAAACAACTCGCTCTGCACAGTGCTCTTACAGCCTACCGGGAACATCTCTTCCAAACGCCTGTGAAACGCAGTTTCTTTGCAGGCCTGATCTGGCTGAAGTAGGACTTCTGCTCTGGGTGTGCTACATTGCCCTAGAACTGTAAGGCACAACGTGCAGGCTTCTTTCCAAAGGGCGAGTTGGGCCCCACAGCATCTTGCTTCCAGCTCTTTGGGAAGCTAAGAAACAACTCGCTCTGCACAGTGCTCTTACAGCCTACCGGGAACATGTCTTCCAAAGGCCTGTGAAACGCAGTTTCTTTGCATGCCTGATCTGGCTGAAGTAGGACTTCTGCTCTGGGTGTGCTACATTGCCCTAGAGCTGAAAGGCACAACGTGCAGGCTTCTTTCCAAGGGGCGAGTTGGGCCCCACAGCATCTTGCTTCCTTCTCTTTGGGAAGCTAAGAAACAACTCGCTCTGCACAGTGCTCTTACAGCCTACCGGGCACATCTCTTCCAAAGGCCTGTGAAACGCAGTTTCTTTGCAGGCCTGATCTGGGTAAGTAGGACTCTTGATCTGGGTGTGCTACCTTGCCCTAGAGCTGAAAGGCACAACGCGCAGGCTTCTTTCCAAAGGGCGAGTTGGGCCCCACAGCATCTTGCTTCCAGCTCTTTCGGAAGCTAAGAAACAAGTCGCTCTGCACAGTGCTCTTACAGCCTACCGGGAACATCTCTTCCAAAGGCCTGTGAAGCGCAGTTTCTTTGCAGGCCTGATCTGGCTGAAGTAGGACTTCTGCTCTGGGTGTGCTGCACTGCCCTAGAGCTGAAAGGCACCACGTGCTGGCTTCCTTACAGGGGGCGAGTTGGGCCCCACAGCATCTTGCTTCCAGCTCTTTGGGAAGCTAAGAAACAAGTCGCTCTGCACAGTGCTCTTTCAACCTACCGAGAACATCTCTTCCAAAGGCCTGTGAAACGCAGTTTCTTTGCAGGCCTGATCTGGCTGAAGTAGGACTACTGCTCTGGGAGTTCTACACTGCCCTAGAGCTGAAAGGCACAACGTGCAGGCTTCTTTCCAGGGGTGATTTGGGCCCCACGGCATCGTGCTTCCAGCTCTTTGGGAAGCTAAGAAACAACTCGCTCTGCACAGTGCTCTTACAGCCTACCGGGAACATCTCTTCCAAAGGCCTGTGAAACGCAGTTTCTTTGCAGGCCTGATCTGGTTGAAGTAGGACTTCTGCTCAGGCTGTGCTACTTTGCCCTAGAGCTGAAAGGCACAACGTGCAGGCTTCTTTCCAAAGGGCGAGTTGGGCCCCAGCTTCTTGCTTCCAGCTCTTTGGGAAGCTAAGAAACATCTCGCTCTGCACAGTGGTCTTACAGCCTACCGGGAACATCTCTTCCAAAGGCCTGTGAAACGCAGTTTCTTTGCAGGCCTGATCTGGCTGAAGTAGGACTTCTGGTCCGGGTGTGCTACATTGCCCTAGAGCTGAAAGGCACAACGTACAGGCTTCTTTCGAAAGGGCGAGTTGGGCCCCACACAATCTTGCTTCCAGCTCTTTGGGAAGCTAAGAAACAACTCGATCTGCACAGCGCTCTTACAGCCTACCGGGAACATCTCTTCCAAAGGCCTGTGAAACGCAGTTTCTTTGCAGGCCTGATCTGGCTGAAGTAGGACTTCTGCTCTGGGTGTGCTACATTGCCCTAGAGCTGAAAGGCACAACGTGCAGGCTTCTTTCCAAGGGGCGATTTGGGCCCCACAGCATCTTGCTTCCTTCTCTTTGGGAAGCTAAGAAAGAACTCGCTCTGCACAGTGCTCTTACAGCCTACCGGGCACATCTCTTCCAAAGGCCTGTGAAACGCAGTTTCTTTGCAGGCCTGATCTGGCTGAAGTAGGACTTCTGCTCTGGGTGTGCTACTTTGCCCTAGAGCTGAAAGGCAGAATGTGCAGGCTTCTTTCCAAAGTGCGAGTTCTGCCCCACAGCTTCTTGCTTCCAGCTCTTTGGGAAGCTAAGAAACAACTCGCTCTGCACAGTGCTCTTACAGCCTACCGGGAACATCTCTTCCAAATTCCTGTGAAACACAGTTTCTTTGCAGGCCTCATCTGGCTGAAGTAGGACTTCTGCTCTGGGTGTGCTACTTTACCCTAGAGCTGAAAGGTACAACGTGCAGGCTTCTTTCCAAAGGGCGAGTTGGGCCCCACAGCATCTTGCTTCCAGCTCTTTGGGAAGCTAAGAAACAACTCGCTCTGCACAGTGCTCTTACAGCCTACCGGGAACATCTCTTCCAAAGGCCTGTGAAACGCAGTTTCTTTGCAGTCCTGATCTGGCTGAAGTAGGACTTCTGCTCTGGGTGTGCTACTTTGCCCTAGAGCTGTAAGGCACAACGTGCAGGCTTCTTTCCAAAGGGCGAGTTGGGCCCCACAGCATCTTGCTTCCAGCTCTTTGGGAAGCTAAGAAACAACTCGCTCTGCACAGTGCTCTTACAGCCTACCGGGAACATGTCTTCCAAAGGCCTGTGAAACGCAGTTTCTTTGCAGGCCTGATCTGGCTGAAGTAGGACTTCTGCTCTGGGTGTGCTACATTGCCCTAGAGCTGAAAGGCACAACGTGCAGGCTTCTTTCCAAGGGGCGAGTTGGGCCCCACAGCATCTTGCTTCATTCTCTTTGGGAAGCTAAGAAACAACTCGCTCTGCACAGTGCTCTTACAGCCTACCGGGAACATCTCTTCCAAAGGCCTGTGAAACGCAGTTTCTTTGCAGGCCTGATCTGGGTGAAGTAGGACTTCTGATCTGGGTGTGCTACCTTGCCCTAGAGCTGAAAGGCACAACGTGCAGGCTTCTTTCCAAAGGGCGAGTTGCGCACCACAGCATCTTGCTTCCAGCTCTTTGGGAAGCTAAGAAACAAGTCGCTCTGCACAGTGGTCTTACAGCCTACCGGGAACATCTCTTCCAAAGGCCTGTGAAACGCAGTTTCTTTGCAGGCCTGATCTGGCTGAAGTAGGACTTCTGCTCTGGGTGTGCTACACTGCCCTAGAGCTGAAAGGCACAACGTGCAGGCTTCTTTCCAAGGGGCGAGTTGGGCCCCACAGCATGTTGCTTCCAGCTCTTTGGGAAGCGAAGAAACAACTCGCTCTGCACAGTGCTCTTACAGCCTACCGGGAACATCTCTTCCAAAGGCCTGTGAAACGCAGTTTCTTTGCAGGCCTGATCTGGCTGAAGTAGGACTTCTGCTCTGGGTGTTCTACACTGTCCTAGAGCTGAAAGGCACAACGTGCAGGATTCTTTCCAAGGGGCGATTTGGGCCCCACGGCATCTTGCTTCCAGCTCTTTGGGAAGCTAAGAAACAACACGCTCTGCACAGTGCTCTTACAGCCTACCGGGAACATCTCTTCCAAAGGCCTGTGAAACGCAGTTTCTTTGCAGGCCTGATCTGGCTGAAGTAGGACTTCTGCTCTGGGTGTGCTACATTGCCCTAGAGCTGAAAGGCACAACGTGCAGGCTTCTTTCCAAAGGGCGAGTTGGCCCCACAGCATCTTGCTTCCAGCTCTTTGGGAAGCTAAGAAACAACTCGCTCTGCACAGTGCTCTTACAGCCTACCGGGAACATGTCTTCCAAAGGCCTGTGAAACGCAGTTTCTTTGCAGGCCTGATCTGGCTGAAGTAGGACTTCTGCTCTGGGTGTGCTACATTGCCCTAGAGCTGAAAGGCACAACGTGCAGGCTTCTTTCCAAAGGGCGAGTTGGGCCCCACAGCATCTTGCTTCCAGCTCTTTGGGAAGCTAAGAAACAATTCGCTCTGCACAGTGCTCTTACAGCCTAGTGGGAACATCTATTCCAAAGGCCTGTGAAACGCAGTTTCTTTGCAGGCCTGATCTGGCTGAAGTAGGACTTCTGCTGTGGGTGTGCTACTTTGCCCTACAGCTGAAAGGCACAGCGTGCAGGCTTCTTTCCAAAGGGCGAGTTGGGCCCCACAGCATCTTGCTTCCAGCTCTTTGGGAAGCTAAGAAACAACTCGCTCTGCACAGTGCTCTTACAGCCTACCGGGAACATCTCTTCCAAAGGCCTGTGAAACGCAGTTTCTTTGCAGGCCTGATCTGGCTGAAGTAGGACTTCTGCTCTGGGTGTGCTACTTTGCCCTAGAGCTGAAAGGCACAACGTGCAGGCTTCTTTCCAAAGGGCGAGTTGGGCCCCACAGCATCTTGCTTCCAGCTCTTTGGGAAGCTAAGAAACAACTCGCTCTGCACAGTGCTCTTACAGCCTACCGGGAACATCTCTTCCAAAGGCCTGTGAAACGCAGTTTCTTTGCATGCCTGATCTGGCTGAAGTAGGACTTCTGCTCTGGGTGTGCTACTTTGCCCTAGAGCTGAAAGGCACAACGTGCAGGCTTCTTTCCAAGGGGCGAGTTGGGCCCCACAGCATCTTGCTTCCTTCTCTTTGGGAAGCTAAGAAACAACTCGCTCTGCACAGTGCTCTTACAGCCTACCGGGCACATCTCTTCCAAAGGCCTGTGAAACGCAGTTTCTTTGCAGGCCTGATCTGGCTGAAGTAGGACTTCTGCTCTGGGTGTGCTACTTTGCCCTAGAGCTGAAAGGCACAACGTGCAGGCTTCTTTCCAAAGGGCGAGTTGGGCCCCACAGCATCTTGCTTCCAGCTCTTTGGGAAGCTAAGAAACAACTCGCTCTGCACAGTGCTCTTACAGCCTACCGGGAACATCTCTTCCAAAGGCCTGTGAAACGCAGTTTCTTTGCAGGCCTGATCTGGCTGAAGTAGGACTTCTGCTCTGGGTGTGCTACACTGCCCTAGAGCTGAAAGGCACAACGTGCAGGCTTCTTTCCAAGGGGCGAGTTGGGCCCCACAGCATCTTTCTTCCAGCTCTTTGGGAAGCTAAGAAACAAGTCGCTCTGCACAGTGCTCTTACAGCCTACCGGGAACATCTCTTCCAAAGGCCTGTGAAACGCAGTTTCTTTGCAGGCCTGATCTGGCTGAAGTAGGACTTCTGCTCTGGGTGTGCTACTTTGCCCTAGAGCTGAAAGGCACAACGTGCAGGCTTCTTTCCAAAGGGCGAGTTGGGCCCCACAGCATCTTGCTTCCAGCTCTTTGGGAAGCTAAGAAACAACTCGCTCTGCACAGTGCTCTTACAGCCTACCGGGAACATCTCTTCCAAAGGCCTGTGAAACGCAGTTTCTTTGCAGGCCTGATCTGGCTGAAGTAGGACTTCTGCTCTGGGTGTGCTACATTGCACTAGAGCTGAAAGGCACAACGTGCAGGCTTCTTTCCAAAGGTCGAGTTGGGCCCCACAGCATCTTGCTTCCAGCTCTTTGGGAAGCTAAGAAACAACTCGCTCTGCACAGTGCTCTTACAGCCTACCGGGAACATCTCTTCCAAAGGCCTGTGAAACGCAGTTTCTTTGCAGGCCTGATCTGGCTGAAGTAGGACTTCTGCTCTGGGTGTGCTACTTTGCCCTAGAACTGAAAGGCACAATGTGCAGGCTTCTTTCCAAAGGGCGAGTTGGGCCCCACAGCATCTTGCTTCCAGCTCTTTGGGAAGATAAGAAACAACTCGCTCTGCTCAGTGTTCTTACAGCCTAGTGGGAACATCTATTCCAAAGGCCTGTGTAACGCAGGTTCTTTGCAGGCCTGATCTGGCTGAAGTAGGACTTCTGATCTGGGTGTGCTACATTGCCCTACAGCTGAAAGGCACAACGTGCAGGCTTCTTTCCAAAGGGCGAGTTGGGCCCCACAGCATCTTGCTTCCAGCTCTTTGGGAAGCTAAGAAACAACTCGCTCTGCACAGTGCTCTTACAGCCTAGTGGGAACATCTCTTCCAAAGGCCTGTGAAACGCAGTTTCTTTGCAGGCCTGATCTGGCTGAAGTAGGACTTCTGCTCTGGGTGTGCTACATTGCCCTAGACCTGAAAGGCAGAACGTGCAGGCTTCTTTCCAAAGGGCGAGTTCTTCCCCACAGCATCTTGCTTCCAGCTCTTTGGGAAGCTAAGAAACAACTCGCTCTGCACAGTGCTCTTACAGCCTACCGGGAACATCTCTTCCAAAGGCCTGTGAAACACAGTTTCTTTGCAGGCCTGATCTGGCTGAAGTAGGACTTCTGCTCTGGGTGTGCTACTTTACCCTAGAGCTGAAAGGCACAACGTGCAGGCTTCTTTCCAAAGGGCGAGTTGGGCCCCACAGCATCTCGCTTCCAGCTCTTTGGGAAGCTAAGAAACAACTCACTCTGCACAGTGCTCTTACAGCCTAACGGGAACATCTCTTCCAAACGCCTGTGAAATGCAGTTTCTTTGCAGGTCTGATCTGGCTGAAGTAGGACTTCTGCTCTGGGTGTGCTACATTGCCCTAGAGCTGAAAGGCACAACGTGCAGGCTTCTTTCCAAAGGGCGAGTTGGGCCCCACAGCATCTTGCTTCCAGCTCTTTGGGAAGCTAAGAAACAACTCGCTCTGCACAGTGCTCTTACAGCCTACCGGGAACATCTCTTCCAAAGGCCTGTGAAACGCAGTTTCTTTGCAGGCCTGATCTGGCTGAAGTAGGACTTCTGCTCTGGGTGTGCTACATTGCCCTAGAGCTGAAAGGCACAACGTGCAGGCTTCTTTCCAAAGGGCGAGTTGGGCCCCACAGCATCTTGCTTCCAGCTCTTTGGGAAGCTAAGAAACAACTCGCTCTGCACAGTGCTCTTACAGCCTACCGGGAACATCTCTTCCAAAGGCCTGTGAAACGCAGTTTCTTTGCAGGCCTGATCTGGCTGAAGTAGGACTTCTGGTCTGGGTGTGCTACTTTGCCCTAGAGCTGAAAGGCACAACGTGCAGGCTTCTTTCCAAAGGGCGAGTTGGGCCCCACAGAATCTTGCTTCCAGCTCTTTGGGAAGCTAAGAAACAACTCGCTCTGCACAGTGCTCTTACAGCCTACCGGGAACATCTCTTCCAAAGGCCTGTGAAACGCAGTTTCTTTGCAGGCCTGATCTGGCTGAAGTAGGACTTCTGCTCTGGGTGTGCTACTTTGCCCTAGAGCTGAAAGGCACAACGTGCAGGCTTCTTTCCAAAGGGCGAGTTGGGCCCCACAGCATCTTGCTTCCTTCTCTTTGGGAAGCTAAGAAACAACTCGCTCTGCACAGTGCTCTTACAGCCTACGGGGAACATCTCTTCCAAAGGCCTGTGAAACGCAGTTTCTTTGCAGGCCTGATCTGGCTGAAGTAGGACTTCTGCTCTGGGTGTGCTACTTTGCCCTAGAGCTGAAAGGCACAACGTGCAGGCTTCTTTCCAAAGGGCGAGTTGGGCCCCACAGCATCTTGCTTCCAGCTCTTTGGGAAGCTAAGAAACAACTCGCTCTGCACAGTGCTCTTACAGCCTACCGGGAACATCTCTTCCAAAGTCCTGTGAAACGCAGTTTCTTTGCAGGCCTGATCTGGCTGAAGTAGGACTTCTGCTCTGGGTGTGCTACTTTGCCCTAGAGCTGAAAGGTACAACGTGCAGGCTTCTTTCCAAAGGGCGAGTTGGGCCCCACAGCATCTTGCTTCCAGCTCTTTGGGAAGCTAAGAAACAACTCGCTCTGCACAGTGCTCTTACAGCCTACCGGGAACATCTCTTCCAAAGGCCTGTGAAACGCAGTTTCTTTGCAGGCCTGATCTGGCTGAAGTAGGACTTCTGCTCTGGGTGTGCTACATTGCCCTAGAGCTGAAAGGCACAACGTGCAGGCTTCTTTCCAAAGGGCGAGTTGGGCCCCACAGCATCTTGCTTCCAGCTCTTTGGGAAGCTAAGAAACAACTCGCTCTGCACAGTGCTCTTACAGCCTACCGGGAACATCTCTTCCAAAGGCCTGTGAAACGCAGTTTCTTTGCAGGCCTGATCTGGCTGAAGTAGGACTTCTGCTCTGGGTGTGCTACTTTGCCCTAGAGCTGAAAGGCACAACGTGCAGGCTTCTTTCCAAAGGGCGAGTTGGGCCCCACAGCATCTTGCTTCCAGCTCTTTGGGAAGCTAAGAAACAACTCGCTCTGCACAGTGCTCTTACAGCCTACCGGGAACATCTCTTCCAAAGGCCTGTGAAACGCAGTTTCTTTGCAGGCCTGATCTGGCTGAAGTAGGACTTCTGCTCTGGGTGTGCTACTTTGCCCTAGAGCTGAAAGGCACAACGTGCAGGCTTCTTTCCAAAGGGCGAGTTGGGCCCCACAGCATCTTGCTTCCAGCTCTTTGGGAAGCTAAGAAACAACTCGCTCTGCACAGTGCTCTTACAGCCTACCGGGAACATCTCTTCCAAAGGCCTGTGAAACGCAGTTTCTTTGCAGGCCTGATCTGGCTGAAGTAGGACTTCTGCTCTGGGTGTGCTACATTGCCCTAGAGCTGAAAGGCACAACGTGCAGGCTTCTTTCCAAAGGGCGAGTTGGGCCCCACAGCATGTTGCTTCCAGCTCTTTGGGAAGCTAAGAAACAACTCGCTCTGCACAGTGCTCTTACAGCCTACCGGGAACATCTCTTCCAAAGGCCTGTGAAACGCAGTTTCTTTGCAGGCCTGATCTGGCTGAAGTAGGACTTCTGCTCTGGGTGTGCTACTTTGCCCTAGAGCTGAAAGGCACAACGTGCAGGCTTCTTTCCAAAGGGCGAGTTGGGCCCCACAGCATCTTGCTTCCAGCTCTTTGGGAAGCTAAGAAACAACTCGCTCTGCACAGTGCTCTTACAGCCTACCGGGAACATCTCTTCCAAAGGCCTGTGAAACGCAGTTTCTTTGCAGGCCTGATCTGGCTGAAGTAGGACTTCTGCTCTGGGTGTGCTACATTGCCCTAGAGCTGAAAGGCACAACGTGCAGGCTTCTTTCCAAAGGGCGAGTTGGGCCCCACAGCATCTTGCTTCCAGCTCTTTGGGAAGCTAAGAAACAACTCGCTCTGCACAGTGCTCTTACAGCCTACCGGGAACATGTCTTCCAAAGGCCTGTGAAACGCAGTTTCTTTGCAGGCCTGATCTGGCTGAAGTAGGACTTCTGCTCTGGGTGTGCTACATTGCCCTAGAGCTGAAAGGCACAACGTGCAGGCTTCTTTCCAAAGGGCGAGTTGGGCCCCACAGCATCTTGCTTCCAGCTCTTTGGGAAGCTAAGAAACAATTCGCTCTGCACAGTGCTCTTACAGCCTAGTGGGAACATCTCTTCCAAAGGCCTGTGAAACGCAGTTTCTTTGCAGGCCTGATCTGGCTGAAGTAGGACTTCTGCTCTGGGTGTGCTACTTTGCCCTAGAGCTGAAAGGCACAACGTGCAGGCTTCTTTCCAGAGGGCGAGTTGGGCCCCACAGCATCTTGCTTCCAGCTCTTTGGGAAGCTAAGAAACAACTCGCTCTGCACAGTGCTCTTACAGCCTACCGGGAACATGTCTTCCAAAGGCCTGTGAAACGCAGTTTCTTTGCAGGCCTGATCTGGCTGAAGTAGGACTTCTGCTCTGGGTGTGCTACTTTGCCCTAGAGCTGAAAGGCACAACGTGCAGGCTTCTTTCCAAAGGGCGAGTTGGGCCCCACAGCATCTTGCTTCCTTCTCTTTGGGAAGCTAAGAAACAACTCGCTCTGCACAGTGCTCTTACAGCCTACCGGGAACATCTCTTCCAAAGGCCTGTGAAACGCAGTTTCTTTGCAGGCCTGATCTGGCTGAAGTAGGACTTCTGCTCTGGGTGTGCTACTTTGCCCTAGAGCTGAAAGGCACAACGTGCAGGCTTCTTTCCAAAGGGCGAGTTGGGCCCCACAGCATCTTGCTTCCAGCTCTTTGGGAAGCTAAGAAACAACTCGCTCTGCACAGTGCTCTTACAGCCTACCGGGAACATCTCTTCCAAAGGCCTGTGAAACGCAGTTTCTTTGCAGGCCTGATCTGGCTGAAGTAGGACTTCTGCTCTGGGTGTGCTACTTTGCCCTAGAGCTGAAAGGCACAACGTGCAGGCTTCTTTCCAAAGGGCGAGTTGGGCCCCACAGCATCTTGCTTCCAGCTCTTTGGGAAGCTAAGAAACAACTCGCTCTGCACAGTGCTCTTACAGCCTACCGGGAACATCTCTTCCAAAGGCCTGTGAAACGCAGTTTCTTTGCAGGCCTGATCTGGCTGAAGTAGGACTTCTGCTCTGGGTGTGCTACTTTGCCCTAGAGCTGAAAGGCACAACGTGCAGGCTTCTTTCCAAAGGGCGAGTTGGGCCCCACAGCATCTTGCTTCCAGCTCTTTGGGAAGCTAAGAAACAACTCGCTCTGCACAGTGCTCTTACAGCCTACCGGGAACATCTCTTCCAAAGGCCTGTGAAACGCAGTTTCTTTGCAGGCCTGATCTGGCTGAAGTAGGACTTCTGCTCTGGGTGTGCTACTTTGCCCTAGAGCTGAAAGGCACAACGTGCAGGCTTCTTTCCAAAGGGCGAGTTGGGCCCCACAGCATCTTGCTTCCAGCTCTTTGGGAAGCTAAGAAACAACTCGCTCTGCACAGTGCTCTTACAGCCTACCGGGAACATCTCTTACAAAGGCCTGTGAAACGCAGTTTCTTTGCAGGCCTGATCTGGCTGAAGTAGGACTTCTGCTCTGGGTGTGCTACTTTGCCCTAGAGCTGAAAGGCACAACGTGCAGGCTTCTTTCCAAAGGGCGAGTTGGGCCCCACAGCATCTTGCTTCCAGCTCTTTGGGAAGCTAAGAAACAACTCGCTCTGCACAGTGTTCTTACAGCCTAGTGGGAACATCTCTTCCAAAGGCCTGTGAAACGCAGTTTCTTTGCAGGCCTGATCTGGCTGAAGTAGGACTTCTGCTCTGGGTGTGCTACTTTGCCCTAGAGCTGAAAGGCACAACGTGCAGGCTTCTTTCCAAAGGGCGAGTTGGGCCCCACAGCATCTTGCTTCCAGCTCTTTGGGAAGCTAAGAAACAACTCGCTCTGCACAGTGCTCTTACAGCCTACCGGGAACATCTCTTCCAAAGGCCTGTGAAACGCAGTTTCTTTGCAGGCCTGATCTGGCTGAAGTAGGACTTCTGCTCTGGGTGTGCTACTTTGCCCTAGAGCTGAAAGGCACAACGTGCAGGCTTCTTTCCAAAGGGCGAGTTGGGCCCCACAGCATCTTGCTTCCAGCTCTTTGGGAAGCTAAGAAACAACTCGCTCTGCACAGTGCTCTTACAGCCTACCGGGAACATCTCTTCCAAAGGCCTGTGAAACGCAGTTTCTTTGCAGGCCTGATCTGGCTGAAGTAGGACTTCTGCTCTGGGTGTGCTACATTGCCCTAGAGCTGAAAGGCACAACGTGCAGGCTTCTTTCCAAAGGGCGAGTTGGGCCCCACAGCATCTTGCTTCCAGCTCTTTGGGAAGCTAAGAAACAACTCGCTCTGCACAGTGCTCTTACAGCCTACCGGGAACATCTCTTCCAAAGGCCTGTGAAACGCAGTTTCTTTGCAGGCCTGATCTGGCTGAAGTAGGACTTCTGCTCTGGGTGTGCTACTTTACCCTAGAGCTGAAAGGCACAACGTGCAGGCTTCTTTCCAAAGGGCGAGTTGGGCCCCACAGCATCTTGCTTCCAGCTCTTTGGGAAGCTAAGAAACAACTCGCTCTGCACAGTGCTCTTACAGCCTAGCGGGAACATCTCTTCCAAAGGCCTGTGAAACGCAGTTTCTTTGCAGGCCTGATCTGGCTGAAGTAGGACTTCTGCTCTGGGTGTGCTACTTTGCCCTAGAGCTGAAAGGCACAACGTGCAGGCTTCTTTCCAAAGGGCGAGTTGGGCCCCACAGCATCTTGCTTCCAGCTCTTTGGGAAGCTAAGAAACAACTCGCTCTGCACAGTGCTCTTACAGCCTACCGGGAACATCTCTTCCAAAGGCCTGTGAAACGCAGTTTCTTTGCAGGCCTGATCTGGCTGAAGTAGGACTTCTGCTCTGGGTGTGCTACTTTGCCCTAGAGCTGAAAGGCACAACGTGCAGGCTTCTTTCCAAAGGGCGAGTTGGGCCCCACAGCATCTTGCTTCCAGCTCTTTGGGAAGCTAAGAAACAACTCGCTCTGCACAGTGCTCTTACAGCCTACCGGGAACATCTCTTCCAAAGGCCTGTGAAACGCAGTTTCTTTGCAGGCCTGATCTGGCTGAAGTAGGACTTCTGCTCTGGGTGTGCTACTTTGCCCTAGAGCTGAAAGGCACAACGTGCAGGCTTCTTTCCAAAGGGCGAGTTGGGCCCCACAGCATCTTGCTTCCAGCTCTTTGGGAAGCTAAGAAACAACTCGCTCTGCACAGTGCTCTTACAGCCTACCGGGAACATCTCTTCCAAAGGCCTGTGAAACGCAGTTTCTTTGCAGGCCTGATCTGGCTGAAGTAGGACTTCTGCTCTGGGTGTGCTACTTTGCCCTAGAGCTGAAAGGCACAACGTGCAGGCTTCTTTCCAAAGGGCGAGTTGGGCCCCACAGCATCTTGCTTCCAGCTCTTTGGGAAGCTAAGAAACAACTCGCTCTGCACAGTGCTCTTACAGCCTACCGGGAACATCTCTTCCAAAGGCCTGTGAAACGCAGTTTCTTTGCAGGCCTGATCTGGCTGAAGTAGGACTTCTGCTCTGGGTGTGCTACTTTGCCCTAGAGCTGAAAGGCACAACGTGCAGGCTTCTTTCCAAAGGGCGAGTTGGGCCCCACAGCATCTTGCTTCCAGCTCTTTGGGAAGCTAAGAAACAACTCGCTCTGCACAGTGCTCTTACAGCCTAGTGGGAACATCTCTTCCAAAGGCCTGTGAAACGCAGTTTCTTTGCAGGCCTGATCTGGCTGAAGTAGGACTTCTGCTCTGGGTGTGCTACTTTGCCCTAGAGCTGAAAGGCACAACGTGCAGGCTTCTTTCCAAAGGGCGAGTTGGGCCCCACAGCATCTTGCTTCCAGCTCTTTGGGAAGCTAAGAAACAACTCGCTCTGCACAGTGCTCTTACAGCCTACCGGGAACATCTCTTCCAAAGGCCTGTGAAACGCAGTTTCTTTGCAGGCCTGATCTGGCTGAAGTAGGACTTCTGCTCTGGGTGTGCTACTTTGCCCTAGAGCTGAAAGGCACAACGTGCAGGCTTCTTTCCAAAGGGCGAGTTGGGCCCCACAGCATCTTGCTTCCAGCTCTTTGGGAAGCTAAGAAACAACTCGCTCTGCACAGTGCTCTTACAGCCTACCGGGAACATCTCTTCCAAAGGCCTGTGAAACGCAGTTTCTTTGCAGGCCTGATCTGGCTGAAGTAGGACTTCTGCTCTGGGTGTGCTACTTTGCCCTAGAGCTGAAAGGCACAACGTGCAGGCTTCTTTCCAAAGGGCGAGTTGGGCCCCACAGCATCTTGCTTCCTTCTCTTTGGGAAGCTAAGAAACAACTCGCTCTGCACAGTGCTCTTACAGCCTACCGGGAACATCTCTTCCAAAGGCCTGTGAAACGCAGTTTCTTTGCAGGCCTGATCTGGCTGAAGTAGGACTTCTGCTCTGGGTGTGCTACTTTGCCCTAGAGCTGAAAGGCACAACGTGCAGGCTTCTTTCCAAAGGGCGAGTTGGGCCCCACAGCATCTTGCTTCCAGCTCTTTGGGAAGCTAAGAAACAACTCGCTCTGCACAGTGCTCTTACAGCCTACCGGGAACATCTCTTCCAAAGGCCTGTGAAACGCAGTTTCTTTGCAGGCCTGATCTGGCTGAAGTAGGACTTCTGCTCTGGGTGTGCTACATTGCCCTAGAGCTGAAAGGCACAACGTGCAGGCTTCTTTCCAAGGGGCGAGTTGGGCCCCACAGCATCTTGCTTCCAGCTCTTTGGGAAGCTAAGAAACAACTCGCTCTGCACAGTGCTCTTACAGCCTACCGGGAACATCTCTTACAAAGGCCTGTGAAACGCAGTTTCTTTGCAGGCCTGATCTGGCTGAAGTAGGACTTCTGCTCTGGGTGTGCTACTTTGCCCTAGAGCTGAAAGGCACAATGTGCAGGCTTCTTTCCAAAGGGCGAGTTGGGCCCCACAGCATCTTGCTTCCAGCTCTTTGGGAAGCTAAGAAACAACTCGCTCTGCACAGTGTTCTTACAGCCTAGTGGGAACATCTATTCCAAAGGCCTGTGAAACGCAGGTTCTTTGCAGGCCTGATCTGGCTGAAGTAGGACTTCTGATCTGGGTGTGCTACTTTGCCCTACAGCTGAAAGGCACAACGTGCAGGCTTCTTTCCAAAGGGCGAGTTGGGCCCCACAGCATCTTGCTTCCAGCTCTTTGGGAAGCTAAGAAACAAGTCGCTCTGCACAGTGCTCTTACAGCCTACCGGGAACATCTCTTCCAAAGGCCTGTGAAACGCAGTTTCTTTGCAGGCCTGATCTGGCTGAAGTAGGACTTCTGCTCTGGGTGTGCTACTTTGCCCTAGAGCTGAAAGGCACAACGTACAGGCTTCTTTCCAAAGGGCGAGTTGGGCCCCACAGCATCTTGCTTCCAGCTCTTTGGGAAGCTAAGAAACAACTCGCTCTGCACAGCGCTCTTACAGCCTACCGGGAACATCTCTTCCAAAGGCCTGTGAAACGCAGTTTCTTTGCAGGCCTGATCTGGCTGAAGTAGGACTTCTGCTCTGGGTGTGCTACTTTGCCCTAGAGCTGAAAGGCACAACGTGCAGGCTTCTTTCCAAAGGGCGAGTTGTGCCCCACAGCATCTTGCTTCCAGCTCTTTGGGAAGCTAAGAAACAACTCGCTCTGCACAGTGCTCTTACAGCCTACCGGGAACATCTCTTCCAAAGGCCTGTGAAACGCAGTTTCTTTGCAGGCCTGATCTGGCTGAAGTAGGACTTCTGCTCTGGGTGTGCTACTTTGCCCTAGAGCTGAAAGGCACAACGTGCAGGCTTCTTTCCAAAGGGCGAGTTGGGCCCCACAGCATCTTGCTTCCAGCTCTTTGGGAAGCTAAGAAACAACTCGCTCTGCACAGTGCTCTTACAGCCTAGCGGGAACATCTCTTCCAAAGGCCTGTGAAACGCAGTTTCTTTGCAGGTCTGATCTGGCTGAAGTAGGACTTCTGCTCTGGGTGTGCTACTTTGCCCTAGAGCTGAAAGGCACAACGTGCAGGCTTCTTTCCAAAGGGCGAGTTGGGCCCCACAGCATCTTGCTTCCAGCTCTTTGGGAAGCTAAGAAACAACTCGCTCTGCACAGTGCTCTTACAGCCTACCGGGAACATCTCTTCCAAAGGCCTGTGAAACGCAGTTTCTTTGCAGGCCTGATCTGGCTGAAGTAGGACTTCTGCTCTGGGTGTGCTACTTTGCCCTAGAGCTGAAAGGCACAACGTGCAGGCTTCTTTCCAAAGGGCGAGTTGGGCCCCACAGCATCTTGCTTCCAGCTCTTTGGGAAGCTAAGAAACAACTCGCTCTGCACAGTGCTCTTACAGCCTACCGGGAACATCTCTTCCAAAGGCCTGTGAAACGCAGTTTCTTTGCAGGCCTGATCTGGCTGAAGTAGGACTTCTGCTCTGGGTGTGCTACTTTGCCCTAGAGCTGAAAGGCACAACGTGCAGGCTTCTTTCCAAAGGGCGAGTTGGGCCCCACAGCATCTTGCTTCCAGCTCTTTGGGAAGCTAAGAAACAACTCGCTCTGCACAGTGCTCTTACAGCCTACCGGGAACATCTCTTCCAAAGGCCTGTGAAACGCAGTTTCTTTGCAGGCCTGATCTGGCTGAAGTAGGACTTCTGCTCTGGGTGTGCTACTTTGCCCTAGAGCTGAAAGGCACAACGTGCAGGCTTCTTTCCAAAGGGCGAGTTGGGCCCCACAGCATCTTGCTTCCAGCTCTTTGGGAAGCTAAGAAACAACTCGCTCTGCACAGTGCTCTTACAGCCTACCGGGAACATCTCTTCCAAAGGCCTGTGAAACGCAGTTTCTTTGCAGGCCTGATCTGGCTGAAGTAGGACTTCTGCTCTGGGTGTGCTACTTTGCCCTAGAGCTGAAAGGCACAACGTGCAGGCTTCTTTCCAAAGGGCGAGTTGGGCCCCACAGCATCTTGCTTCCAGCTCTTTGGGAAGCTAAGAAACAACTCGCTCTGCACAGTGCTCTTACAGCCTACCGGGAACATCTCTTCCAAAGGCCTGTGAAACGCAGTTTCTTTGCAGGCCTGATCTGGCTGAAGTAGGACTTCTGCTCTGGGTGTGCTACTTTGCCCTAGAGCTGAAAGGCACAACGTGCAGGCTTCTTTCCAAAGGGCGAGTTGGGCCCCACAGCATCTTGCTTCCAGCTCTTTGGGAAGCTAAGAAACAACTCGCTCTGCACAGTGCTCTTACAGCCTACCGGGAACATCTCTTCCAAAGGCCTGTGAAACGCAGTTTCTTTGCAGGCCTGATCTGGCTGAAGTAGGACTTCTGCTCTGGGTGTGCTACTTTGCCCTAGAGCTGAAAGGCACAACGTGCAGGCTTCTTTCCAAAGGGCGAGTTGGGCCCCACAGCATCTTGCTTCCAGCTCTTTGGGAAGCTAAGAAACAACTCGCTCTGCACAGTGCTCTTACAGCCTACCGGGAACATCTCTTCCAAAGGCCTGTGAAACGCAGTTTCTTTTGCAGGCCTGATCTGGCTGAAGTAGGACTTCTGCTCTGGGTGTGCTACTTTGCCCTAGAGCTGAAAGGCACAACGTGCAGGCTTCTTTCCAAAGGGCGAGTTGGGCCCCACAGCATCTTGCTTCCAGCTCTTTGGGAAGCTAAGAAACAACTCGCTCTGCACAGTGCTCTTACAGCCTACCGGGAACATCTCTTCCAAAGGCCTGTGAAACGCAGTTTCTTTGCAGGCCTGATCTGGCTGAAGTAGGACTTCTGCTCTGGGTGTGCTACTTTGCCCTAGAGCTGAAAGGCACAACGTGCAGGCTTCTTTCCAAAGGGCGAGTTGGGCCCCACAGCATCTTGCTTCCAGCTCTTTGGGAAGCTAAGAAACAACTCGCTCTGCACAGTGCTCTTACAGCCTACCGGGAACATCTCTTCCAAAGGCCTGTGAAACGCAGTTTCTTTGCAGGCCTGATCTGGCTGAAGTAGGACTTCTGCTCTGGGTGTGCTACTTTGCCCTAGAGCTGAAAGGCACAACGTGCAGGCTTCTTTCCAAAGGGCGAGTTGGGCCCCACAGCATCTTGCTTCCAGCTCTTTGGGAAGCTAAGAAACAACTCGCTCTGCACAGTGCTCTTACAGCCTACCGGGAACATCTCTTCCAAAGGCCTGTGAAACGCAGTTTCTTTGCAGGCCTGATCTGGCTGAAGTAGGACTTCTGCTCTGGGTGTGCTACTTTGCCCTAGAGCTGAAAGGCACAACGTGCAGGCTTCTTTCCAAAGGGCGAGTTGGGCCCCACAGCATCTTGCTTCCAGCTCTTTGGGAAGCTAAGAAACAACTCGCTCTGCACAGTGCTCTTACAGCCTACCGGGAACATCTCTTCCAAAGGCCTGTGAAACGCAGTTTCTTTGCAGGCCTGATCTGGCTGAAGTAGGACTTCTGCTCTGGGTGTGCTACTTTGCCCTAGAGCTGAAAGGCACAACGTGCAGGCTTCTTTCCAAAGGGCGAGTTGGGCCCCACAGCATCTTGCTTCCAGCTCTTTGGGAAGCTAAGAAACAACTCGCTCTGCACAGTGCTCTTACAGCCTACCGGGAACATCTCTTCCAAAGGCCTGTGAAACGCAGTTTCTTTGCAGGCCTGATCTGGCTGAAGTAGGACTTCTGCTCTGGGTGTGCTACTTTGCCCTAGAGCTGAAAGGCACAACGTGCAGGCTTCTTTCCAAAGGGCGAGTTGGGCCCCACAGCATCTTGCTTCCAGCTCTTTGGGAAGCTAAGAAACAACTCGCTCTGCACAGTGCTCTTACAGCCTACCGGGAACATCTCTTCCAAAGGCCTGTGAAACGCAGTTTCTTTGCAGGCCTGATCTGGCTGAAGTAGGACTTCTGCTCTGGGTGTGCTACTTTGCCCTAGAGCTGAAAGGCACAACGTGCAGGCTTCTTTCCAAAGGGCGAGTTGGGCCCCACAGCATCTTGCTTCCAGCTCTTTGGGAAGCTAAGAAACAACTCGCTCTGCACAGTGCTCTTACAGCCTACCGGGAACATCTCTTCCAAAGGCCTGTGAAACGCAGTTTCTTTGCAGGCCTGATCTGGCTGAAGTAGGACTTCTGCTCTGGGTGTGCTACTTTGCCCTAGAGCTGAAAGGCACAACGTGCAGGCTTCTTTCCAAAGGGCGAGTTGGGCCCCACAGCATCTTGCTTCCAGCTCTTTGGGAAGCTAAGAAACAACTCGCTCTGCACAGTGCTCTTACAGCCTACCGGGAACATCTCTTCCAAAGGCCTGTGAAACGCAGTTTCTTTGCAGGCCTGATCTGGCTGAAGTAGGACTTCTGCTCTGGGTGTGCTACTTTGCCCTAGAGCTGAAAGGCACAACGTGCAGGCTTCTTTCCAAAGGGCGAGTTGGGCCCCACAGCATCTTGCTTCCAGCTCTTTGGGAAGCTAAGAAACAACTCGCTCTGCACAGTGCTCTTACAGCCTAGTGGGAACATCTCTTCCAAAGGCCTGTGAAACGCAGTTTCTTTGCAGGCCTGATCTGGCTGAAGTAGGACTTCTGCTCTGGGTGTGCTACTTTGCCCTAGAGCTGAAAGGCACAACGTGCAGGCTTCTTTCCAAAGGGCGAGTTGGGCCCCACAGCATCTTGCTTCCAGCTCTTTGGGAAGCTAAGAAACAACTCGCTCTGCACAGTGCTCTTACAGCCTACCGGGAACATCTCTTCCAAAGGCCTGTGAAACGCAGTTTCTTTGCAGGCCTGATCTGGCTGAAGTAGGACTTCTGCTCTGGGTGTGCTACTTTGCCCTAGAGCTGAAAGGCACAACGTGCAGGCTTCTTTCCAAAGGGCGAGTTGGGCCCCACAGCATCTTGCTTCCAGCTCTTTGGGAAGCTAAGAAACAACTCGCTCTGCACAGTGCTCTTACAGCCTACCGGGAACATCTCTTCCAAAGGCCTGTGAAACGCAGTTTCTTTGCAGGCCTGATCTGGCTGAAGTAGGACTTCTGCTCTGGGTGTGCTACTTTGCCCTAGAGCTGAAAGGCACAACGTGCAGGCTTCTTTCCAAAGGGCGAGTTGGGCCCCACAGCATCTTGCTTCCAGCTCTTTGGGAAGCTAAGAAACAACTCGCTCTGCACAGTGCTCTTACAGCCTACCGGGAACATCTCTTCCAAAGGCCTGTGAAACGCAGTTTCTTTGCAGGCCTGATCTGGCTGAAGTAGGACTTCTGCTCTGGGTGTGCTACTTTGCCCTAGAGCTGAAAGGCACAACGTGCAGGCTTCTTTCCAAAGGGCGAGTTGGGCCCCACAGCATCTTGCTTCCAGCTCTTTGGGAAGCTAAGAAACAACTCGCTCTGCACAGTGCTCTTACAGCCTACCGGGAACATCTCTTCCAAAGGCCTGTGAAACGCAGTTTCTTTGCAGGCCTGATCTGGCTGAAGTAGGACTTCTGCTCTGGGTGTGCTACTTTGCCCTAGAGCTGAAAGGCACAACGTGCAGGCTTCTTTCCAAAGGGCGAGTTGGGCCCCACAGCATCTTGCTTCCAGCTCTTTGGGAAGCTAAGAAACAACTCGCTCTGCACAGTGCTCTTACAGCCTACCGGGAACATCTCTTCCAAAGGCCTGTGAAACGCAGTTTCTTTGCAGGCCTGATCTGGCTGAAGTAGGACTTCTGCTCTGGGTGTGCTACTTTGCCCTAGAGCTGAAAGGCACAACGTGCAGGCTTCTTTCCAAAGGGCGAGTTGGGCCCCACAGCATCTTGCTTCCAGCTCTTTGGGAAGCTAAGAAACAACTCGCTCTGCACAGTGCTCTTACAGCCTACCGGGAACATCTCTTCCAAAGGCCTGTGAAACGCAGTTTCTTTGCAGGCCTGATCTGGCTGAAGTAGGACTTCTGCTCTGGGTGTGCTACTTTGCCCTAGAGCTGAAAGGCACAACGTGCAGGCTTCTTTCCAAAGGGCGAGTTGGGCCCCACAGCATCTTGCTTCCAGCTCTTTGGGAAGCTAAGAAACAACTCGCTCTGCACAGTGCTCTTACAGCCTACCGGGAACATCTCTTCCAAAGGCCTGTGAAACGCAGTTTCTTTGCAGGCCTGATCTGGCTGAAGTAGGACTTCTGCTCTGGGTGTGCTACTTTGCCCTAGAGCTGAAAGGCACAACGTGCAGGCTTCTTTCCAAAGGGCGAGTTGGGCCCCACAGCATCTTGCTTCCAGCTCTTTGGGAAGCTAAGAAACAACTCGCTCTGCACAGTGCTCTTACAGCCTACCGGGAACATCTCTTCCAAAGGCCTGTGAAACGCAGTTTCTTTGCAGGCCTGATCTGGCTGAAGTAGGACTTCTGCTCTGGGTGTGCTACTTTGCCCTAGAGCTGAAAGGCACAACGTGCAGGCTTCTTTCCAAAGGGCGAGTTGGGCCCCACAGCATCTTGCTTCCAGCTCTTTGGGAAGCTAAGAAACAACTCGCTCTGCACAGTGCTCTTACAGCCTACCGGGAACATCTCTTCCAAAGGCCTGTGAAACGCAGTTTCTTTGCAGGCCTGATCTGGCTGAAGTAGGACTTCTGCTCTGGGTGTGCTACTTTGCCCTAGAGCTGAAAGGCACAACGTGCAGGCTTCTTTCCAAAGGGCGAGTTGGGCCCCACAGCATCTTGCTTCCAGCTCTTTGGGAAGCTAAGAAACAACTCGCTCTGCACAGTGCTCTTACAGCCTACCGGGAACATCTCTTCCAAAGGCCTGTGAAACGCAGTTTCTTTGCAGGCCTGATCTGGCTGAAGTAGGACTTCTGCTCTGGGTGTGCTACTTTGCCCTAGAGCTGAAAGGCACAACGTGCAGGCTTCTTTCCAAAGGGCGAGTTGGGCCCCACAGCATCTTGCTTCCAGCTCTTTGGGAAGCTAAGAAACAACTCGCTCTGCACAGTGCTCTTACAGCCTACCGGGAACATCTCTTCCAAAGGCCTGTGAAACGCAGTTTCTTTGCAGGCCTGATCTGGCTGAAGTAGGACTTCTGCTCTGGGTGTGCTACTTTGCCCTAGAGCTGAAAGGCACAACGTGCAGGCTTCTTTCCAAAGGGCGAGTTGGGCCCCACAGCATCTTGCTTCCAGCTCTTTGGGAAGCTAAGAAACAACTCGCTCTGCACAGTGCTCTTACAGCCTACCGGGAACATCTCTTCCAAAGGCCTGTGAAACGCAGTTTCTTTGCAGGCCTGATCTGGCTGAAGTAGGACTTCTGCTCTGGGTGTGCTACTTTGCCCTAGAGCTGAAAGGCACAACGTGCAGGCTTCTTTCCAAAGGGCGAGTTGGGCCCCACAGCATCTTGCTTCCAGCTCTTTGGGAAGCTAAGAAACAACTCGCTCTGCACAGTGCTCTTACAGCCTACCGGGAACATCTCTTCCAAAGGCCTGTGAAACGCAGTTTCTTTGCAGGCCTGATCTGGCTGAAGTAGGACTTCTGCTCTGGGTGTGCTACTTTGCCCTAGAGCTGAAAGGCACAACGTGCAGGCTTCTTTCCAAAGGGCGAGTTGGGCCCCACAGCATCTTGCTTCCAGCTCTTTGGGAAGCTAAGAAACAACTCGCTCTGCACAGTGCTCTTACAGCCTACCGGGAACATCTCTTCCAAAGGCCTGTGAAACGCAGTTTCTTTGCAGGCCTGATCTGGCTGAAGTAGGACTTCTGCTCTGGGTGTGCTACTTTGCCCTAGAGCTGAAAGGCACAACGTGCAGGCTTCTTTCCAAAGGGCGAGTTGGGCCCCACAGCATCTTGCTTCCAGCTCTTTGGGAAGCTAAGAAACAACTCGCTCTGCACAGTGCTCTTACAGCCTACCGGGAACATCTCTTCCAAAGGCCTGTGAAACGCAGTTTCTTTGCAGGCCTGATCTGGCTGAAGTAGGACTTCTGCTCTGGGTGTGCTACTTTGCCCTAGAGCTGAAAGGCACAACGTGCAGGCTTCTTTCCAAAGGGCGAGTTGGGCCCCACAGCATCTTGCTTCCAGCTCTTTGGGAAGCTAAGAAACAACTCGCTCTGCACAGTGCTCTTACAGCCTACCGGGAACATCTCTTCCAAAGGCCTGTGAAACGCAGTTTCTTTGCAGGCCTGATCTGGCTGAAGTAGGACTTCTGCTCTGGGTGTGCTACTTTGCCCTAGAGCTGAAAGGCACAACGTGCAGGCTTCTTTCCAAAGGGCGAGTTGGGCCCCACAGCATCTTGCTTCCAGCTCTTTGGGAAGCTAAGAAACAACTCGCTCTGCACAGTGCTCTTACAGCCTACCGGGAACATCTCTTCCAAAGGCCTGTGAAACGCAGTTTCTTTGCAGGCCTGATCTGGCTGAAGTAGGACTTCTGCTCTGGGTGTGCTACTTTGCCCTAGAGCTGAAAGGCACAACGTGCAGGCTTCTTTCCAAAGGGCGAGTTGGGCCCCACAGCATCTTGCTTCCAGCTCTTTGGGAAGCTAAGAAACAACTCGCTCTGCACAGTGCTCTTACAGCCTACCGGGAACATCTCTTCCAAAGGCCTGTGAAACGCAGTTTCTTTGCAGGCCTGATCTGGCTGAAGTAGGACTTCTGCTCTGGGTGTGCTACTTTGCCCTAGAGCTGAAAGGCACAACGTGCAGGCTTCTTTCCAAAGGGCGAGTTGGGCCCCACAGCATCTTGCTTCCAGCTCTTTGGGAAGCTAAGAAACAACTCGCTCTGCACAGTGCTCTTACAGCCTACCGGGAACATCTCTTCCAAAGGCCTGTGAAACGCAGTTTCTTTGCAGGCCTGATCTGGCTGAAGTAGGACTTCTGCTCTGGGTGTGCTACTTTGCCCTAGAGCTGAAAGGCACAACGTGCAGGCTTCTTTCCAAAGGGCGAGTTGGGCCCCACAGCATCTTGCTTCCAGCTCTTTGGGAAGCTAAGAAACAACTCGCTCTGCACAGTGCTCTTACAGCCTACCGGGAACATCTCTTCCAAAGGCCTGTGAAACGCAGTTTCTTTGCAGGCCTGATCTGGCTGAAGTAGGACTTCTGCTCTGGGTGTGCTACTTTGCCCTAGAGCTGAAAGGCACAACGTGCAGGCTTCTTTCCAAAGGGCGAGTTGGGCCCCACAGCATCTTGCTTCCAGCTCTTTGGGAAGCTAAGAAACAACTCGCTCTGCACAGTGCTCTTACAGCCTACCGGGAACATCTCTTCCAAAGGCCTGTGAAACGCAGTTTCTTTGCAGGCCTGATCTGGCTGAAGTAGGACTTCTGCTCTGGGTGTGCTACTTTGCCCTAGAGCTGAAAGGCACAACGTGCAGGCTTCTTTCCAAAGGGCGAGTTGGGCCCCACAGCATCTTGCTTCCAGCTCTTTGGGAAGCTAAGAAACAACTCGCTCTGCACAGTGCTCTTACAGCCTAGTGGGAACATCTCTTCCAAAGGCCTGTGAAACGCAGTTTCTTTGCAGGCCTGATCTGGCTGAAGTAGGACTTCTGCTCTGGGTGTGCTACTTTGCCCTAGAGCTGAAAGGCACAACGTGCAGGCTTCTTTCCAAAGGGCGAGTTGGGCCCCACAGCATCTTGCTTCCAGCTCTTTGGGAAGCTAAGAAACAACTCGCTCTGCACAGTGCTCTTACAGCCTACCGGGAACATCTCTTCCAAAGGCCTGTGAAACGCAGTTTCTTTGCAGGCCTGATCTGGCTGAAGTAGGACTTCTGCTCTGGGTGTGCTACTTTGCCCTAGAGCTGAAAGGCACAACGTGCAGGCTTCTTTCCAAAGGGCGAGTTGGGCCCCACAGCATCTTGCTTCCAGCTCTTTGGGAAGCTAAGAAACAACTCGCTCTGCACAGTGCTCTTACAGCCTAGTGGGAACATCTCTTCCAAAGGCCTGTGAAACGCAGTTTCTTTGCAGGCCTGATCTGGCTGAAGTAGGACTTCTGCTCTGGGTGTGCTACTTTGCCCTAGAGCTGAAAGGCACAACGTGCAGGCTTCTTTCCAAAGGGCGAGTTGGGCCCCACAGCATCTTGCTTCCAGCTCTTTGGGAAGCTAAGAAACAACTCGCTCTGCACAGTGCTCTTACAGCCTACCGGGAACATCTCTTCCAAAGGCCTGTGAAACGCAGTTTCTTTGCAGGCCTGATCTGGCTGAAGTAGGACTTCTGCTCTGGGTGTGCTACTTTGCCCTAGAGCTGAAAGGCACAACGTGCAGGCTTCTTTCCAAAGGGCGAGTTGGGCCCCACAGCATCTTGCTTCCAGCTCTTTGGGAAGCTAAGAAACAACTCGCTCTGCACAGTGCTCTTACAGCCTACCGGGAACATCTCTTCCAAAGGCCTGTGAAACGCAGTTTCTTTGCAGGCCTGATCTGGCTGAAGTAGGACTTCTGCTCTGGGTGTGCTACTTTGCCCTAGAGCTGAAAGGCACAACGTGCAGGCTTCTTTCCAAAGGGCGAGTTGGGCCCCACAGCATCTTGCTTCCAGCTCTTTGGGAAGCTAAGAAACAACTCGCTCTGCACAGTGCTCTTACAGCCTACCGGGAACATCTCTTCCAAAGGCCTGTGAAACGCAGTTTCTTTGCAGGCCTGATCTGGCTGAAGTAGGACTTCTGCTCTGGGTGTGCTACTTTGCCCTAGAGCTGAAAGGCACAACGTGCAGGCTTCTTTCCAAAGGGCGAGTTGGGCCCCACAGCATCTTGCTTCCAGCTCTTTGGGAAGCTAAGAAACAACTCGCTCTGCACAGTGCTCTTACAGCCTACCGGGAACATCTCTTCCAAAGGCCTGTGAAACGCAGTTTCTTTGCAGGCCTGATCTGGCTGAAGTAGGACTTCTGCTCTGGGTGTGCTACTTTGCCCTAGAGCTGAAAGGCACAACGTGCAGGCTTCTTTCCAAAGGGCGAGTTGGGCCCCACAGCATCTTGCTTCCAGCTCTTTGGGAAGCTAAGAAACAACTCGCTCTGCACAGTGCTCTTACAGCCTACCGGGAACATCTCTTCCAAAGGCCTGTGAAACGCAGTTTCTTTGCAGGCCTGATCTGGCTGAAGTAGGACTTCTGCTCTGGGTGTGCTACTTTGCCCTAGAGCTGAAAGGCACAACGTGCAGGCTTCTTTCCAAAGGGCGAGTTGGGCCCCACAGCATCTTGCTTCCAGCTCTTTGGGAAGCTAAGAAACAACTCGCTCTGCACAGTGCTCTTACAGCCTACCGGGAACATCTCTTCCAAAGGCCTGTGAAACGCAGTTTCTTTGCAGGCCTGATCTGGCTGAAGTAGGACTTCTGCTCTGGGTGTGCTACTTTGCCCTAGAGCTGAAAGGCACAACGTGCAGGCTTCTTTCCAAAGGGCGAGTTGGGCCCCACAGCATCTTGCTTCCAGCTCTTTGGGAAGCTAAGAAACAACTCGCTCTGCACAGTGCTCTTACAGCCTACCGGGAACATCTCTTCCAAAGGCCTGTGAAACGCAGTTTCTTTGCAGGCCTGATCTGGCTGAAGTAGGACTTCTGCTCTGGGTGTGCTACTTTGCCCTAGAGCTGAAAGGCACAACGTGCAGGCTTCTTTCCAAAGGGCGAGTTGGGCCCCACAGCATCTTGCTTCCAGCTCTTTGGGAAGCTAAGAAACAACTCGCTCTGCACAGTGCTCTTACAGCCTACCGGGAACATCTCTTCCAAAGGCCTGTGAAACGCAGTTTCTTTTGCAGGCCTGATCTGGCTGAAGTAGGACTTCTGCTCTGGGTGTGCTACTTTGCCCTAGAGCTGAAAGGCACAACGTGCAGGCTTCTTTCCAAAGGGCGAGTTGGGCCCCACAGCATCTTGCTTCCAGCTCTTTGGGAAGCTAAGAAACAACTCGCTCTGCACAGTGCTCTTACAGCCTACCGGGAACATCTCTTCCAAAGGCCTGTGAAACGCAGTTTCTTTGCAGGCCTGATCTGGCTGAAGTAGGACTTCTGCTCTGGGTGTGCTACTTTGCCCTAGAGCTGAAAGGCACAACGTGCAGGCTTCTTTCCAAAGGGCGAGTTGGGCCCCACAGCATCTTGCTTCCAGCTCTTTGGGAAGCTAAGAAACAACTCGCTCTGCACAGTGCTCTTACAGCCTACCGGGAACATCTCTTCCAAAGGCCTGTGAAACGCAGTTTCTTTGCAGGCCTGATCTGGCTGAAGTAGGACTTCTGCTCTGGGTGTGCTACTTTGCCCTAGAGCTGAAAGGCACAACGTGCAGGCTTCTTTCCAAAGGGCGAGTTGGGCCCCACAGCATCTTGCTTCCAGCTCTTTGGGAAGCTAAGAAACAACTCGCTCTGCACAGTGCTCTTACAGCCTACCGGGAACATCTCTTCCAAAGGCCTGTGAAACGCAGTTTCTTTGCAGGCCTGATCTGGCTGAAGTAGGACTTCTGCTCTGGGTGTGCTACTTTGCCCTAGAGCTGAAAGGCACAACGTGCAGGCTTCTTTCCAAAGGGCGAGTTGGGCCCCACAGCATCTTGCTTCCAGCTCTTTGGGAAGCTAAGAAACAACTCGCTCTGCACAGTGCTCTTACAGCCTACCGGGAACATCTCTTCCAAAGGCCTGTGAAACGCAGTTTCTTTGCAGGCCTGATCTGGCTGAAGTAGGACTTCTGCTCTGGGTGTGCTACTTTGCCCTAGAGCTGAAAGGCACAACGTGCAGGCTTCTTTCCAAAGGGCGAGTTGGGCCCCACAGCATCTTGCTTCCAGCTCTTTGGGAAGCTAAGAAACAACTCGCTCTGCACAGTGCTCTTACAGCCTACCGGGAACATCTCTTCCAAAGGCCTGTGAAACGCAGTTTCTTTGCAGGCCTGATCTGGCTGAAGTAGGACTTCTGCTCTGGGTGTGCTACTTTGCCCTAGAGCTGAAAGGCACAACGTGCAGGCTTCTTTCCAAAGGGCGAGTTGGGCCCCACAGCATCTTGCTTCCAGCTCTTTGGGAAGCTAAGAAACAACTCGCTCTGCACAGTGCTCTTACAGCCTACCGGGAACATCTCTTCCAAAGGCCTGTGAAACGCAGTTTCTTTGCAGGCCTGATCTGGCTGAAGTAGGACTTCTGCTCTGGGTGTGCTACTTTGCCCTAGAGCTGAAAGGCACAACGTGCAGGCTTCTTTCCAAAGGGCGAGTTGGGCCCCACAGCATCTTGCTTCCAGCTCTTTGGGAAGCTAAGAAACAACTCGCTCTGCACAGTGCTCTTACAGCCTACCGGGAACATCTCTTCCAAAGGCCTGTGAAACGCAGTTTCTTTGCAGGCCTGATCTGGCTGAAGTAGGACTTCTGCTCTGGGTGTGCTACTTTGCCCTAGAGCTGAAAGGCACAACGTGCAGGCTTCTTTCCAAAGGGCGAGTTGGGCCCCACAGCATCTTGCTTCCAGCTCTTTGGGAAGCTAAGAAACAACTCGCTCTGCACAGTGCTCTTACAGCCTACCGGGAACATCTCTTCCAAAGGCCTGTGAAACGCAGTTTCTTTTGCAGGCCTGATCTGGCTGAAGTAGGACTTCTGCTCTGGGTGTGCTACTTTGCCCTAGAGCTGAAAGGCACAACGTGCAGGCTTCTTTCCAAAGGGCGAGTTGGGCCCCACAGCATCTTGCTTCCAGCTCTTTGGGAAGCTAAGAAACAACTCGCTCTGCACAGTGCTCTTACAGCCTACCGGGAACATCTCTTCCAAAGGCCTGTGAAACGCAGTTTCTTTGCAGGCCTGATCTGGCTGAAGTAGGACTTCTGCTCTGGGTGTGCTACTTTGCCCTAGAGCTGAAAGGCACAACGTGCAGGCTTCTTTCCAAAGGGCGAGTTGGGCCCCACAGCATCTTGCTTCCAGCTCTTTGGGAAGCTAAGAAACAACTCGCTCTGCACAGTGCTCTTACAGCCTACCGGGAACATCTCTTCCAAAGGCCTGTGAAACGCAGTTTCTTTGCAGGCCTGATCTGGCTGAAGTAGGACTTCTGCTCTGGGTGTGCTACTTTGCCCTAGAGCTGAAAGGCACAACGTGCAGGCTTCTTTCCAAAGGGCGAGTTGGGCCCCACAGCATCTTGCTTCCAGCTCTTTGGGAAGCTAAGAAACAACTCGCTCTGCACAGTGCTCTTACAGCCTACCGGGAACATCTCTTCCAAAGGCCTGTGAAACGCAGTTTCTTTGCAGGCCTGATCTGGCTGAAGTAGGACTTCTGCTCTGGGTGTGCTACTTTGCCCTAGAGCTGAAAGGCACAACGTGCAGGCTTCTTTCCAAAGGGCGAGTTGGGCCCCACAGCATCTTGCTTCCAGCTCTTTGGGAAGCTAAGAAACAACTCGCTCTGCACAGTGCTCTTACAGCCTACCGGGAACATCTCTTCCAAAGGCCTGTGAAACGCAGTTTCTTTTGCAGGCCTGATCTGGCTGAAGTAGGACTTCTGCTCTGGGTGTGCTACTTTGCCCTAGAGCTGAAAGGCACAACGTGCAGGCTTCTTTCCAAAGGGCGAGTTGGGCCCCACAGCATCTTGCTTCCAGCTCTTTGGGAAGCTAAGAAACAACTCGCTCTGCACAGTGCTCTTACAGCCTACCGGGAACATCTCTTCCAAAGGCCTGTGAAACGCAGTTTCTTTGCAGGCCTGATCTGGCTGAAGTAGGACTTCTGCTCTGGGTGTGCTACTTTGCCCTAGAGCTGAAAGGCACAACGTGCAGGCTTCTTTCCAAAGGGCGAGTTGGGCCCCACAGCATCTTGCTTCCAGCTCTTTGGGAAGCTAAGAAACAACTCGCTCTGCACAGTGCTCCTACAGCCTACCGGGAACATCTCTTCCAAAGGCCTGTGAAACGCAGTTTCTTTGCAGGCCTGATCTGGCTGAAGTAGGACTTCTGCTCTGGGTGTGCTACTTTGCCCTAGAGCTGAAAGGCACAACGTGCAGGCTTCTTTCCAAAGGGCGAGCTGGGCCCCACAGCATCTTGCTTCCAGCTCTTTGGGAAGCTAAGAAACAACTCGCTCTGCACAGTGCTCTTACAGCCTACCGGGAACATCTCTTCCAAAGGCCTGTGAAACGCAGTTTCTTTGCAGGCCTGATCTGGCTGAAGTAGGACTTCTGCTCTGGGTGTGCTACATTGCCCTAGAGCTGAAAGGCACAACGTGCAGGCTTCTTTCCAAAGGGCGAGTTGGGCCCCACAGCATCTTGCTGCCAGCTCTTTGGGAAGCTAAGAAACAACTCGCTCTGCACAGTGCTCTTACAGCCTACCGGGAACATCTCTTCCAAAGGCCTGTGAAACGCAGTTTCTTTGCAGGCCTGATCTGGCTGAAGTAGGACTTCTGCTCTGGGTGTGCTACTTTGCCCTAGAGCTGAAAGGCACAACGTGCAGGCTTCTTTCCAAAGGGCGAGTTGGGCCCCACAGCATCTTGCTTCCAGCTCTTTCGGAAGCTAAGAAACAACTCGCTCTGCACAGTGCTCTTACAGCCTACCGGGAACATCTCTTCCAAAGGCCTGTGAAACGCAGTTTCTTTGCAGGCCTGATCTGGCTGAAGTAGGACTTCTGCTCTGGGTGTGCTACACTGCCCTAGAGCTGAAAGGCACAACGTGCAGGCTTCTTTCCAAAGGGCGAGTTGGGCCCCACAGCATCTTGCTTCCAGCTCTTTGGGAAGCTAAGAAACAAGTCGCTCTAAACAGTGCTCTTTCAGCCTACCGGGAACATCTCTTCCAAAGGCCTGTGAAACGCAGTTTCTTTGCAGGCCTGATCTGGCTGAAGTAGGACTTCTGCTCTGGGTGTTCTACATTGCCCTAGAGCTGAAAGGCACAACGTGCAGGCTTCTTTCCAGGGGTGAGTTGGGCCCCACGGCATCTTGCTTCCAGCTCTTTGGGAAGCTAAGAAACAACTCGCTCTGCACAGTGCTCTTACAGCCTACCGGGAACATCTCTTCCAAAGGCCTGTGAAACGCAGTTTCTTTGCAGGCCTGATCTGGCTGAAGTAGGACTTCTGCTCTGGGTGTGCTACATTGCCCTAGAGCTGAAAGGCACAACGTACAGGCTTCTTTCCAAAGGGCGAGTTGGGCCCCACAGCATCTTGCTTCCAGCTCTTTGGGAAGCTAAGAAACAACTCGCTCTGCACAGTGCTCTTACAGCCTACCGGGAACATCTCTTCCAAAGGCCTGTGAAACGCAGTTTCTTTTGCAGGCCTGATCTGGCTGAAGTAGGACTTCTGCTCTGGGTGTGCTACATTGCCCTAGAGCTGAAAGGCACAACGTGCAGGCTTCTTTCCAAAGGGCGAGTTGGGCCCCACAGCATCTTGCTTCCAGCTCTTTGGGAAGCTAAGAAACAACTCGCTCTGCACAGTGCTCTTACATCCTACAGGGAACATCTCTTCCAAAGGCCTGTGAAACGCAGTTTCTTTGCAGGCCTGATCTGGCTGAAGTAGGACTTCTGCTCTGGGTGTGCTACTTTGCCCTAGAGCTGAAAGGCACAACGTGCAGGCTTCTTTCCAAAGGGCGAGTTGGGCCCCACAGCATCTTGCTTCCAGCTCTTTGGGAAGCTAAGAAACAACTCGCTCTGCACAGTGCTCTTACAGCCTTCCGGGAACATCTCTTCCAAAGGCCTGTGAAACGCAGTTTCTTTGCAGGCCTGATCTGGCTGAAGTAGGACTTCTGCTCTGGGTGTGCTACTTTGCCCTAGAGCTGAAAGGCACAACGTGCAGGCTTCTTTCCAAAGGGCGAGTTGGGCCCCACAGCATCTTGCTTCCAGCTCTTTGGGAAGCTAAGAAACAACTCACTCTGCACAGTGCTCTTACAGCCTACCGGGAACATCTCTTCCAAAGGCCTGTGAAACGCAGTTTCTTTGCAGGCCTGATCTGGCTGAAGTAGGACTTCTGCTCTGGGTGTGCTACTTTGCCCTAGAGCTGAAAGGCACAACGTGCAGGCTTCTTTCCAAAGGGCGAGTTGGGCCCCACAGCATCTTGCTTCCAGCTCTTTGGGAAGCTAAGAAACAACTCGCTCTGCACAGTGCTCTTACAGCCTACCGGGAACATCTCTTCCAAAGGCCTGTGAAACGCAGTTTCTTTGCAGGCCTGATCTGGCTGAAGTAGGACTTCTGCTCTGGGTGTGCTACATTGCCCTAGAGCTGAAAGGCACAACGTGCAGGCTTCTTTCCAAAGGGCGAGTTGGGCCCCACAGCATCTTGCTTCCAGCTCTTTGGGAAGATAAGAAACAACTCGCTCTGCACAGTGCTCTTACAGCCTAGTGGGAACATCTCTTCCAAAGGCCTGTGAAACGCAGTTTCTTTGCAGGCCTGATCTGGCTGAAGTAGGACTTCTGCTCTGGGTGTGCTACTTTGCCCTAGAGCTGAAAGGCACAACGTGCAGGCTTCTTTCCAAAGGGCGAGTTGGGCCCCACAGCATCTTGCTTCCAGCTCTTTGGGAAGCTAAGAAACAACTCGCTCTGCACAGTGCTCTTACAGCCTACCGGGAACATCTCTTCCAAAGGCCTGTGAAACGCAGTTTCTTTGCAGGCCTGATCTGGCTGAAGTAGGACTTCTGCTCTGGGTGTGCTACTTTGCCCTAGAGCTGAAAGGCACAACGTGCAGGCTTCTTTCCAAAGGGCGAGTTGGGCCCCACAGCATCTTGCTTCCAGCTCTTTGGGAAGCTAAGAAACAACTCGCTCTGCACAGTGCTCTTACAGCCTACCGGGAACATCTCTTCCAAAGGCCTGTGAAACGCAGTTTCTTTGCAGGCCTGATCTGGCTGAAGTAGGACTTCTGCTCTGGGTGTGCTACATTGACCTAGAGCTGAAAGGCACAACGTGCAGGCTTCTTTCGAAAGGGCGAGTTGGGCCCCACAGCATCTTGCTTCCAGCTCTTTGGGAAGCTAAGAAAGAACTCGCTCTGCACAGTGCTCTTACAGCCTAGTGGGAACATCTCTTCCAAAGGCCTGTGAAACGCAGTTTCTTTGCAGGCCTGATCTGGCTGAAGTAGGACTTCTGATCTGGGTGTGCTACTTTGCCCTAGAGCTGAAAGGCACAACGTGCAGGCTTCTTTCCAAAGGGCGAGTTAGGCCCCACAGCATCTTGCTTCCAGCTCTTTGGGAAGCTAAGAAACAACTCGCTCTGCACAGTGCTCTTACAGCCTACCGGGAACATCTCTTCCAAAGGCCTGTGAAACGCAGTTTCTTTGCAGGCCTGATCTGGCTGAAGTAGGACTTCTGCTCTGGGTGTGCTACTTTGCCCTAGAGCTGAAAGGCACAACGTGCAGGCTTCTTTCCAAAGGGCGAGTTGGGCCCCACAGCATCTTGCTTCCAGCTCTTTGGGAAGCTAAGAAACAACTCGCTCTGCACAGTGCTCTTACAGCCTACCGGGAACATCTCTTCCAAAGGCCTGTGAAACGCAGTTTCTTTGCAGGCCTGATCTGGCTGAAGTAGGACTTCTGCTCTGGGTGTGCTACTTTGCCCTAGAGCTGAAAGGCACAACGTGCAGGCTTCTTTCCAAAGGGCGAGTTGGGCCCCACAGCATCTTGCTTCCAGCTCTTTGGGAAGCTAAGAAACAACTCGCTCTGCACAGTGCTCTTACAGCCTACCGGGAACATCTCTTCCAAAGGCCTGTGAAACGCAGTTTCTTTGCAGGCCTGATCTGGCTGAAGTAGGACTTCTGCTCTGGGTGTGCTGTACTTGCCCTAGAGCTGAAAGGCACAACGTGCAGGCTTCTTTCCAAAGGGCGAGTTGGGCCCCACAGCATCTTGCTTCCAGCTCTTTGGGAAGCTAAGAAACAAGTCGCTCTGCACAGTGCTCTTACAGCCTACCGGGAACATCTCTTCCAAAGGCCTGTGAAACGCAGTTTCTTTGCAGGCCTGATCTGGCTGAAGTAGGACTTCTGCTCTGGGTGTTCTACATTGCCCTAGAGCTGAAAGGCACAACGTGCAGGCTTCTTTCCAGGGGTGAGTTGGGCCCCACAGCATCGTGCTTCCAGCTCTTTGGGAAGCTAAGAAACAACTCGCTCTGCACAGTGCTCTTACAGCCTACCGGGAACATCTCTTCCAAAGGCCTGTGAAACGCAGTTTCTTTGCAGGCCTGATCTGGCTGAAGTAGGACTTCTGCTCTGGGTGTGCTACTTTGCCCTAGAGCTGAAAGGCACAACGTGCAGGCTTCTTTCCAAAGGGCGAGTTGGGCCCCACAGCATCTTGCTTCCAGCTCTTTGGGAAGCTAAGAAACAACTCGCTCTGCACAGTGCTCTTACAGCCTACCGGGAACATGTCTTCCAAAGGCCTGTGAAACGCAGTTTCTTTGCAGGCCTGATCTGGCTGAAGTAGGACTTCTGCTCTGGGTGTGCTACTTTGCCCTAGAGCTGAAAGGCACAACGTGCAGGCTTCTTTCCAAAGGGCGAGTTGGGCCCCACAGCATCTTGCTTCCAGCTCTTTGGGAAGCTAAGAAACAACTCGCTCTGCACAGTGCTCTTACAGCCTACCGGGAACATCTCTTCCAAAGGCCTGTGAAACGCAGTTTCTTTGCAGGCCTGATCTGGCTGAAGTAGGACTTCTGCTCTGGGTGTGCTACATTGCCCTAGAGCTGAAAGGCACAATGTGCAGGCTTCTTTCCAAAGGGCGAGTTGGGCCCCACAGCATCTTGCTTCCAGCTCTTTGGGAAGCTAAGAAACAACTCGCTCTGCACAGTGCTCTTACAGCCTAGTGGGAACATGTATTCCAAAGGCCTGTGAAACGCAGTTTCTTTGCAGGCCTGATCTGGCTGAAGTAGGACTTCTGATCTGGGTGTGCTACTTTGCCCTAGAGCTGAAAGGCACAACGTGCAGGCTTCTTTCCAAAGGGCGAGTTGGGCCCCACAGCATCTTGCTTCCAGCTCTTTGGGAAGCTAAGAAACCACTCGCTCTGCACAGTGCTCTTACAGCCTACCGGGAACATCTCTTCCAAAGGCCTGTGAAACGCAGTTTCTTTGCAGGCCTGATCTGGCTGAAGTAGGACTTCTGCTCTGGGTGTGCTACATTGCCCTAGAGCTGAAAGGCACAACGTGCAGGCTTCTTTCCAAAGGGCGAGTTGGGCCCCACAGCATCTTGCTTCCAGCTCTTTGGGAAGCTAAGAAACAACTCGCTCTGCACAGTGCTCTTACAGCCTACCGGGAACATCTCTTCCAAAGGCCTGTGAAACGCAGTTTCTTTGCAGGCCTGATCTGGCTGAAGTAGGACTTCTGCTCTGGGTGTTCTACTTTGCCCTAGAGCTGAAAGGCACAACGTGCAGGCTTCTTTCCAAAGGGCGAGTTGGGCCCCACAGCATCTTGCTTCCAGCTCTTTGGGAAGCTAAGAAACAACTCGCTCTGCACAGTGCTCTTACAGCCTACCGGGAACATCTCTTCCAAAGGCCTGTGAAACGCAGTTTCTTTGCAGGCCTGATCTGGCTGAAGTAGGACTTCTGCTCTGGGTGTGCTACATTGCCCTAGAGCTGAAAGGCACAACGTGCAGGCTTCTTTCCAAAGGGCGAGTTGGGCCCCACAGCATCTTGCTTCCAGCTCTTTGGGAAGCTAAGAAACAACTCGCTCTGCACAGTGCTCTTACAGCCTACCGGGAACATCTCTTCCAAAGGCCTGTGAAACGCAGTTTCTTTGCAGGCCTGATCTGGCTGAAGTAGGACTTCTGCTCTGGGTGTGCTACTTTGCCCTAGAGCTGAAAGGCACAACGTGCAGGCTTCTTTCCAAAGGGCGAGTTGGGCCCCACAGCATCTTGCTTCCAGCTCTTTGGGAAGCTAAGAAACAACTCGCTCTGCACAGTGCTCTTACAGCCTACCGGGAACATCTCTTCCAAAGGCCTGTGAAACGCAGTTTCTTTGCAGGCCTGATCTGGCTCAAGTAGGACTTCTGCTCTGGGTGTGCTACTTTGCCCTAGAGCTGAAAGGCACAACGTGCAGGCTTCTTTCCAAAGGGCGAGTTGGGCCCCACAGCATCTTGCTTCCAGCTCTTTGGGAAGCTAAGAAACAACTCGCTCTGCACAGTGCTCTTACAGCCTACCGGGAACATCTCTTCCAAAGGCCTGTGAAACGCAGTTTCTTTGCAGGCCTGATCTGGCTGAAGTAGGACTTCTGCTCTGGGTGTGCTACTTTGCCCTAGAGCTGAAAGGCACAACGTGCAGGCTTCTTTCCAAAGGGCGAGTTGGGCCCCACAGCATCTTGCTTCCAGCTCTTTGGGAAGCTAAGAAACAACTCGCTCTGCACAGTGCTCTTACAGCCTACCGGGAACATCTCTTCCAAAGGCCTGTGAAACGCAGTTTCTTTGCAGGCCTGATCTGGCTGAAGTAGGACTTCTGCTCTGGGTGTTCTACTTTGCCCTAGAGCTGAAAGGCACAACGTGCAGGCTTCTTTCCAAAGGGCGAGTTGGGCCCCACAGCATCTTGCTTCCAGCTCTTTGGGAAGCTAAGAAACAACTCGCTCTGCACAGTGCTCTTACAGCCTACCGGGAACATCTCTTCCAAAGGCCTGTGAAACGCAGTTTCTTTGCAGGCCTGATCTGGCTGAAGTAGGACTTCTGCTCTGGGTGTGCTACTTTGCCCTAGAGCTGAAAGGCACAACGTGCAGGCTTCTTTCCAAAGGGCGAGTTGGGCCCCACAGCATCTTGCTTCCAGCTCTTTGGGAAGCTAAGAAACAACTCGCTCTGCACAGTGCTCTTACAGCCTACCGGGAACATCTCTTCCAAAGGCCTGTGAAACGCAGTTTCTTTGCAGGCCTGATCTGGCTGAAGTAGGACTTCTGCTCTGGGTGTGCTACTTTGCCCTAGAGCTGAAAGGCACAACGTGCAGGCTTCTTTCCAAAGGGCGAGTTGGGCCCCACAGCATCTTGCTTCCAGCTCTTTGGGAAGCTAAGAAACAACTCGCTCTGCACAGTGCTCTTACAGCCTACCGGGAACATCTCTTCCAAAGGCCTGTGAAACGCAGTTTCTTTGCAGGCCTGATCTGGCTGAAGTAGGACTTCTGCTCTGGGTGTGCTACTTTGCCCTAGAGCTGAAAGGCACAACGTGCAGGCTTCTTTCCAAAGGGCGAGTTGGGCCCCACAGCATCTTGCTTCCAGCTCTTTGGGAAGCTAAGAAACAACTCGCTCTGCACAGTGCTCTTACAGCCTACCGGGAACATCTCTTCCAAAGGCCTGTGAAACGCAGTTTCTTTGCAGGCCTGATCTGGCTGAAGTAGGACTTCTGCTCTGGGTGTGCTACTTTGCCCTAGAGCTGAAAGGCACAACGTGCAGGCTTCTTTCCAAAGGGCGAGTTGGGCCCCACAGCATCTTGCTTCCAGCTCTTTGGGAAGCTAAGAAACAACTCGCTCTGCACAGTGCTCTTACAGCCTACCGGGAACATCTCTTCCAAAGGCCTGTGAAACGCAGTTTCTTTGCAGGCCTGATCTGGCTGAAGTAGGACTTCTGCTCTGGGTGTGCTACTTTGCCCTAGAGCTGAAAGGCACAACGTGCAGGCTTCTTTCCAAAGGGCGAGTTGGGCCCCACAGCATCTTGCTTCCAGCTCTTTGGGAAGCTAAGAAACAACTCGCTCTGCACAGTGCTCTTACAGCCTACCGGGAACATCTCTTCCAAAGGCCTGTGAAACGCAGTTTCTTTGCAGGCCTGATCTGGCTGAAGTAGGACTTCTGCTCTGGGTGTGCTACTTTGCCCTAGAGCTGAAAGGCACAACGTGCAGGCTTCTTTCCAAAGGGCGAGTTGGGCCCCACAGCATCTTGCTTCCAGCTCTTTGGGAAGCTAAGAAACAACTCGCTCTGCACAGTGCTCTTACAGCCTACCGGGAACATCTCTTCCAAAGGCCTGTGAAACGCAGTTTCTTTGCAGGCCTGATCTGGCTGAAGTAGGACTTCTGCTCTGGGTGTGCTACTTTGCCCTAGAGCTGAAAGGCACAACGTGCAGGCTTCTTTCCAAAGGGCGAGTTGGGCCCCACAGCATCTTGCTTCCAGCTCTTTGGGAAGCTAAGAAACAACTCGCTCTGCACAGTGCTCTTACAGCCTACCGGGAACATCTCTTCCAAAGGCCTGTGAAACGCAGTTTCTTTGCAGGCCTGATCTGGCTGAAGTAGGACTTCTGCTCTGGGTGTGCTACTTTGCCCTAGAGCTGAAAGGCACAACGTGCAGGCTTCTTTCCAAAGGGCGAGTTGGGCCCCACAGCATCTTGCTTCCAGCTCTTTGGGAAGCTAAGAAACAACTCGCTCTGCACAGTGCTCTTACAGCCTACCGGGAACATCTCTTCCAAAGGCCTGTGAAACGCAGTTTCTTTGCAGGCCTGATCTGGCTGAAGTAGGACTTCTGCTCTGGGTGTGCTACTTTGCCCTAGAGCTGAAAGGCACAACGTGCAGGCTTCTTTCCAAAGGGCGAGTTGGGCCCCACAGCATCTTGCTTCCAGCTCTTTGGGAAGCTAAGAAACAACTCGCTCTGCACAGTGCTCTTACAGCCTACCGGGAACATCTCTTCCAAAGGCCTGTGAAACGCAGTTTCTTTGCAGGCCTGATCTGGCTGAAGTAGGACTTCTGCTCTGGGTGTGCTACTTTGCCCTAGAGCTGAAAGGCACAACGTGCAGGCTTCTTTCCAAAGGGCGAGTTGGGCCCCACAGCATCTTGCTTCCAGCTCTTTGGGAAGCTAAGAAACAACTCGCTCTGCACAGTGCTCTTACAGCCTACCGGGAACATCTCTTCCAAAGGCCTGTGAAACGCAGTTTCTTTGCAGGCCTGATCTGGCTGAAGTAGGACTTCTGCTCTGGGTGTGCTACTTTGCCCTAGAGCTGAAAGGCACAACGTGCAGGCTTCTTTCCAAAGGGCGAGTTGGGCCCCACAGCATCTTGCTTCCAGCTCTTTGGGAAGCTAAGAAACAACTCGCTCTGCACAGTGCTCTTACAGCCTACCGGGAACATCTCTTCCAAAGGCCTGTGAAACGCAGTTTCTTTGCAGGCCTGATCTGGCTGAAGTAGGACTTCTGCTCTGGGTGTGCTACTTTGCCCTAGAGCTGAAAGGCACAACGTGCAGGCTTCTTTCCAAAGGGCGAGTTGGGCCCCACAGCATCTTGCTTCCAGCTCTTTGGGAAGCTAAGAAACAACTCGCTCTGCACAGTGCTCTTACAGCCTAGTGGGAACATCTCTTCCAAAGGCCTGTGAAACGCAGTTTCTTTGCAGGCCTGATCTGGCTGAAGTAGGACTTCTGCTCTGGGTGTGCTACTTTGCCCTAGAGCTGAAAGGCACAACGTGCAGGCTTCTTTCCAAAGGGCGAGTTGGGCCCCACAGCATCTTGCTTCCAGCTCTTTGGGAAGCTAAGAAACAACTCGCTCTGCACAGTGCTCTTACAGCCTACCGGGAACATCTCTTCCAAAGGCCTGTGAAACGCAGTTTCTTTGCAGGCCTGATCTGGCTGAAGTAGGACTTCTGCTCTGGGTGTGCTACTTTGCCCTAGAGCTGAAAGGCACAACGTGCAGGCTTCTTTCCAAAGGGCGAGTTGGGCCCCACAGCATCTTGCTTCCAGCTCTTTGGGAAGCTAAGAAACAACTCGCTCTGCACAGTGCTCTTACAGCCTACCGGGAACATCTCTTCCAAAGGCCTGTGAAACGCAGTTTCTTTGCAGGCCTGATCTGGCTGAAGTAGGACTTCTGCTCTGGGTGTGCTACTTTGCCCTAGAGCTGAAAGGCACAACGTGCAGGCTTCTTTCCAAAGGGCGAGTTGGGCCCCACAGCATCTTGCTTCCAGCTCTTTGGGAAGCTAAGAAACAACTCGCTCTGCACAGTGCTCTTACAGCCTACCGGGAACATCTCTTCCAAAGGCCTGTGAAACGCAGTTTCTTTGCAGGCCTGATCTGGCTGAAGTAGGACTTCTGCTCTGGGTGTGCTACTTGCCCTAGAGCTGAAAGGCACAACGTGCAGGCTTCTTTCCAAAGGGCGAGTTGGGCCCCACAGCATCTTGCTTCCAGCTCTTTGGGAAGCTAAGAAACAACTCGCTCTGCACAGTGCTCTTACAGCCTACCGGGAACATCTCTTCCAAAGGCCTGTGAAACGCAGTTTCTTTGCAGGCCTGATCTGGCTGAAGTAGGACTTCTGCTCTGGGTGTGCTACTTTGCCCTAGAGCTGAAAGGCACAACGTGCAGGCTTCTTTCCAAAGGGCGAGTTGGGCCCCACAGCATCTTGCTTCCAGCTCTTTGGGAAGCTAAGAAACAACTCGCTCTGCACAGTGCTCTTACAGCCTACCGGGAACATCTCTTCCAAAGGCCTGTGAAACGCAGTTTCTTTGCAGGCCTGATCTGGCTGAAGTAGGACTTCTGCTCTGGGTGTGCTACTTTGCCCTAGAGCTGAAAGGCACAACGTGCAGGCTTCTTTCCAAAGGGCGAGTTGGGCCCCACAGCATCTTGCTTCCAGCTCTTTGGGAAGCTAAGAAACAACTCGCTCTGCACAGTGCTCTTACAGCCTACCGGGAACATCTCTTCCAAAGGCCTGTGAAACGCAGTTTCTTTGCAGGCCTGATCTGGCTGAAGTAGGACTTCTGCTCTGGGTGTGCTACTTTGCCCTAGAGCTGAAAGGCACAACGTGCAGGCTTCTTTCCAAAGGGCGAGTTGGGCCCCACAGCATCTTGCTTCCAGCTCTTTGGGAAGCTAAGAAACAACTCGCTCTGCACAGTGCTCTTACAGCCTACCGGGAACATCTCTTCCAAAGGCCTGTGAAACGCAGTTTCTTTGCAGGCCTGATCTGGCTGAAGTAGGACTTCTGCTCTGGGTGTGCTACTTTGCCCTAGAGCTGAAAGGCACAACGTGCAGGCTTCTTTCCAAAGGGCGAGTTGGGCCCCACAGCATCTTGCTTCCAGCTCTTTGGGAAGCTAAGAAACAACTCGCTCTGCACAGTGCTCTTACAGCCTAGTGGGAACATCTCTTCCAAAGGCCTGTGAAACGCAGTTTCTTTGCAGGCCTGATCTGGCTGAAGTAGGACTTCTGCTCTGGGTGTGCTACTTTGCCCTAGAGCTGAAAGGCACAACGTGCAGGCTTCTTTCCAAAGGGCGAGTTGGGCCCCACAGCATCTTGCTTCCAGCTCTTTGGGAAGCTAAGAAACAACTCGCTCTGCACAGTGCTCTTACAGCCTACCGGGAACATCTCTTCCAAAGGCCTGTGAAACGCAGTTTCTTTGCAGGCCTGATCTGGCTGAAGTAGGACTTCTGCTCTGGGTGTGCTACTTTGCCCTAGAGCTGAAAGGCACAACGTGCAGGCTTCTTTCCAAAGGGCGAGTTGGGCCCCACAGCATCTTGCTTCCAGCTCTTTGGGAAGCTAAGAAACAACTCGCTCTGCACAGTGCTCTTACAGCCTACCGGGAACATCTCTTCCAAAGGCCTGTGAAACGCAGTTTCTTTGCAGGCCTGATCTGGCTGAAGTAGGACTTCTGCTCTGGGTGTGCTACTTTGCCCTAGAGCTGAAAGGCACAACGTGCAGGCTTCTTTCCAAAGGGCGAGTTGGGCCCCACAGCATCTTGCTTCCAGCTCTTTGGGAAGCTAAGAAACAACTCGCTCTGCACAGTGCTCTTACAGCCTACCGGGAACATCTCTTCCAAAGGCCTGTGAAACGCAGTTTCTTTGCAGGCCTGATCTGGCTGAAGTAGGACTTCTGCTCTGGGTGTGCTACTTTGCCCTAGAGCTGAAAGGCACAACGTGCAGGCTTCTTTCCAAAGGGCGAGTTGGGCCCCACAGCATCTTGCTTCCAGCTCTTTGGGAAGCTAAGAAACAACTCGCTCTGCACAGTGCTCTTACAGCCTACCGGGAACATCTCTTCCAAAGGCCTGTGAAACGCAGTTTCTTTGCAGGCCTGATCTGGCTGAAGTAGGACTTCTGCTCTGGGTGTGCTACTTTGCCCTAGAGCTGAAAGGCACAACGTGCAGGCTTCTTTCCAAAGGGCGAGTTGGGCCCCACAGCATCTTGCTTCCAGCTCTTTGGGAAGCTAAGAAACAACTCGCTCTGCACAGTGCTCTTACAGCCTACCGGGAACATCTCTTCCAAAGGCCTGTGAAACGCAGTTTCTTTGCAGGCCTGATCTGGCTGAAGTAGGACTTCTGCTCTGGGTGTGCTACTTTGCCCTAGAGCTGAAAGGCACAACGTGCAGGCTTCTTTCCAAAGGGCGAGTTGGGCCCCACAGCATCTTGCTTCCAGCTCTTTGGGAAGCTAAGAAACAACTCGCTCTGCACAGTGCTCTTACAGCCTACCGGGAACATCTCTTCCAAAGGCCTGTGAAACGCAGTTTCTTTGCAGGCCTGATCTGGCTGAAGTAGGACTTCTGCTCTGGGTGTGCTACTTTGCCCTAGAGCTGAAAGGCACAACGTGCAGGCTTCTTTCCAAAGGGCGAGTTGGGCCCCACAGCATCTTGCTTCCAGCTCTTTGGGAAGCTAAGAAACAACTCGCTCTGCACAGTGCTCTTACAGCCTACCGGGAACATCTCTTCCAAAGGCCTGTGAAACGCAGTTTCTTTGCAGGCCTGATCTGGCTGAAGTAGGACTTCTGCTCTGGGTGTGCTACTTTGCCCTAGAGCTGAAAGGCACAACGTGCAGGCTTCTTTCCAAAGGGCGAGTTGGGCCCCACAGCATCTTGCTTCCAGCTCTTTGGGAAGCTAAGAAACAACTCGCTCTGCACAGTGCTCTTACAGCCTACCGGGAACATCTCTTCCAAAGGCCTGTGAAACGCAGTTTCTTTGCAGGCCTGATCTGGCTGAAGTAGGACTTCTGCTCTGGGTGTGCTACTTTGCCCTAGAGCTGAAAGGCACAACGTGCAGGCTTCTTTCCAAAGGGCGAGTTGGGCCCCACAGCATCTTGCTTCCAGCTCTTTGGGAAGCTAAGAAACAACTCGCTCTGCACAGTGCTCTTACAGCCTACCGGGAACATCTCTTCCAAAGGCCTGTGAAACGCAGTTTCTTTTGCAGGCCTGATCTGGCTGAAGTAGGACTTCTGCTCTGGGTGTGCTACTTTGCCCTAGAGCTGAAAGGCACAACGTGCAGGCTTCTTTCCAAAGGGCGAGTTGGGCCCCACAGCATCTTGCTTCCAGCTCTTTGGGAAGCTAAGAAACAACTCGCTCTGCACAGTGCTCTTACAGCCTACCGGGAACATCTCTTCCAAAGGCCTGTGAAACGCAGTTTCTTTGCAGGCCTGATCTGGCTGAAGTAGGACTTCTGCTCTGGGTGTGCTACTTTGCCCTAGAGCTGAAAGGCACAACGTGCAGGCTTCTTTCCAAAGGGCGAGTTGGGCCCCACAGCATCTTGCTTCCAGCTCTTTGGGAAGCTAAGAAACAACTCGCTCTGCACAGTGCTCTTACAGCCTACCGGGAACATGTCTTCCAAAGGCCTGTGAAACGCAGTTTCTTTGCAGGCCTGATCTGGCTGAAGTAGGACTTCTGCTCTGGGTGTGCTACTTTGCCCTAGAGCTGAAAGGCACAACGTGCAGGCTTCTTTCCAAAGGGCGAGTTGGGCCCCACAGCATCTTGCTTCCAGCTCTTTGGGAAGCTAAGAAACAACTCGCTCTGCACAGTGCTCTTACAGCCTACCGGGAACATCTCTTCCAAAGGCCTGTGAAACGCAGTTTCTTTGCAGGCCTGATCTGGCTGAAGTAGGACTTCTGCTCTGGGTGTGCTACTTTGCCCTAGAGCTGAAAGGCACAACGTGCAGGCTTCTTTCCAAAGGGCGAGTTGGGCCCCACAGCATCTTGCTTCCAGCTCTTTGGGAAGCTAAGAAACAACTCGCTCTGCACAGTGCTCTTACAGCCTACCGGGAACATCTCTTCCAAAGGCCTGTGAAACGCAGTTTCTTTGCAGGCCTGATCTGGCTGAAGTAGGACTTCTGCTCTGGGTGTGCTACTTTGCCCTAGAGCTGAAAGGCACAACGTGCAGGCTTCTTTCCAAAGGGCGAGTTGGGCCCCACAGCATCTTGCTTCCAGCTCTTTGGGAAGCTAAGAAACAACTCGCTCTGCACAGTGCTCTTACAGCCTACCGGGAACATCTCTTCCAAAGGCCTGTGAAACGCAGTTTCTTTGCAGGCCTGATCTGGCTGAAGTAGGACTTCTGCTCTGGGTGTGCTACTTTGCCCTAGAGCTGAAAGGCACAACGTGCAGGCTTCTTTCCAAAGGGCGAGTTGGGCCCCACAGCATCTTGCTTCCAGCTCTTTGGGAAGCTAAGAAACAACTCGCTCTGCACAGTGCTCTTACAGCCTACCGGGAACATCTCTTCCAAAGGCCTGTGAAACGCAGTTTCTTTGCAGGCCTGATCTGGCTGAAGTAGGACTTCTGCTCTGGGTGTGCTACTTTGCCCTAGAGCTGAAAGGCACAACGTGCAGGCTTCTTTCCAAAGGGCGAGTTGGGCCCCACAGCATCTTGCTTCCAGCTCTTTGGGAAGCTAAGAAACAACTCGCTCTGCACAGTGCTCTTACAGCCTACCGGGAACATCTCTTCCAAAGGCCTGTGAAACGCAGTTTCTTTGCAGGCCTGATCTGGCTGAAGTAGGACTTCTGCTCTGGGTGTGCTACTTTGCCCTAGAGCTGAAAGGCACAACGTGCAGGCTTCTTTCCAAAGGGCGAGTTGGGCCCCACAGCATCTTGCTTCCAGCTCTTTGGGAAGCTAAGAAACAACTCGCTCTGCACAGTGCTCTTACAGCCTACCGGGAACATCTCTTCCAAAGGCCTGTGAAACGCAGTTTCTTTGCAGGCCTGATCTGGCTGAAGTAGGACTTCTGCTCTGGGTGTGCTACTTTGCCCTAGAGCTGAAAGGCACAACGTGCAGGCTTCTTTCCAAAGGGCGAGTTGGGCCCCACAGCATCTTGCTTCCAGCTCTTTGGGAAGCTAAGAAACAACTCGCTCTGCACAGTGCTCTTACAGCCTACCGGGAACATCTCTTCCAAAGGCCTGTGAAACGCAGTTTCTTTGCAGGCCTGATCTGGCTGAAGTAGGACTTCTGCTCTGGGTGTGCTACTTTGCCCTAGAGCTGAAAGGCACTACGTGCAGGCTTCTTTCCAAAGGGCGAGTTGGGCCCCACAGCATCTTGCTTCCAGCTCTTTGGGAAGCTAAGAAACAACTCGCTCTGCACAGTGCTCTTACAGCCTACCGGGAACATCTCTTCCAAAGGCCTGTGAAACGCAGTTTCTTTGCAGGCCTGATCTGGCTGAAGTAGGACTTCTGCTCTGGGTGTGCTACTTTGCCCTAGAGCTGAAAGGCACAACGTGCAGGCTTCTTTCCAAGGGCGAGTTGGGCCCCACAGCATCTTGCTTCCAGCTCTTTGGGAAGCTAAGAAACAACTCGCTCTGCACAGTGCTCTTACAGCCTACCGGGAACATCTCTTCCAAAGGCCTGTGAAACGCAGTTTCTTTGCAGGCCTGATCTGGCTGAAGTAGGACTTCTGCTCTGGGTGTGCTACTTTGCCCTAGAGCTGAAAGGCACAACGTGCAGGCTTCTTTCCAAAGGGCGAGTTGGGCCCCACAGCATCTTGCTTCCAGCTCTTTGGGAAGCTAAGAAACAACTCGCTCTGCACAGTGCTCTTACAGCCTACCGGGAACATCTCTTCCAAAGGCCTGTGAAACGCAGTTTCTTTTGCAGGCCTGATCTGGCTGAAGTAGGACTTCTGCTCTGGGTGTGCTACTTTGCCCTAGAGCTGAAAGGCACAACGTGCAGGCTTCTTTCCAAAGGGCGAGTTGGGCCCCACAGCATCTTGCTTCCAGCTCTTTGGGAAGCTAAGAAACAACTCGCTCTGCACAGTGCTCTTACAGCCTACCGGGAACATCTCTTCCAAAGGCCTGTGAAACGCAGTTTCTTTGCAGGCCTGATCTGGCTGAAGTAGGACTTCTGCTCTGGGTGTGCTACTTTGCCCTAGAGCTGAAAGGCACAACGTGCAGGCTTCTTTCCAAAGGGCGAGTTGGGCCCCACAGCATCTTGCTTCCAGCTCTTTGGGAAGCTAAGAAACAACTCGCTCTGCACAGTGCTCTTACAGCCTACCGGGAACATCTCTTCCAAAGGCCTGTGAAACGCAGTTTCTTTGCAGGCCTGATCTGGCTGAAGTAGGACTTCTGCTCTGGGTGTGCTACTTTGCCCTAGAGCTGAAAGGCACAACGTGCAGGCTTCTTTCCAAAGGGCGAGTTGGGCCCCACAGCATCTTGCTTCCAGCTCTTTGGGAAGCTAAGAAACAACTCGCTCTGCACAGTGCTCTTACAGCCTACCGGGAACATCTCTTCCAAAGGCCTGTGAAACGCAGTTTCTTTGCAGGCCTGATCTGGCTGAAGTAGGACTTCTGCTCTGGGTGTGCTACTTTGCCCTAGAGCTGAAAGGCACAACGTGCAGGCTTCTTTCCAAAGGGCGAGTTGGGCCCCACAGCATCTTGCTTCCAGCTCTTTGGGAAGCTAAGAAACAACTCGCTCTGCACAGTGCTCTTACAGCCTACCGGGAACATCTCTTCCAAAGGCCTGTGAAACGCAGTTTCTTTGCAGGCCTGATCTGGCTGAAGTAGGACTTCTGCTCTGGGTGTGCTACATTGCCCTAGAGCTGAAAGGCACAACGTGCAGGCTTCTTTCCAAAGGGCGAGTTGGGCCCCACAGCATCTTGCTTCCAGCTCTTTGGGAAGCTAAGAAACAACTCGCTCTGCACAGTGCTCTTACAGCCTACCGGGAACGTCTCTTCCAAAGGCCTGTGAAACGCAGTTTCTTTGCAGGCCTGATCTGGCTGAAGTAGGACTTCTGCTCTGGGTGTGCTACTTTGCCCTAGAGCTGAAAGGCACAACGTGCAGGCTTCTTTCCAAAGGGCGAGTTGGGCCCCACAGCATCTTGCTTCCAGCTCTTTGGGAAGCTAAGAAACAACTCGCTCTGCACAGTGCTCTTACAGCCTACCGGGAACATCTCTTCCAAAGGCCTGTGAAACGCAGTTTCTTTGCAGGCCTGATCTGGCTGAAGTAGGACTTCTGCTCTGGGTGTGCTACTTTGCCCTAGAGCTGAAAGGCACAACGTGCAGGCTTCTGTCCAAAGGGCGAGTTGGGCCCCACAGCATCTTGCTTCCAGCTCTTTGGGAAGCTAAGAAACAACTCGCTCTGCACAGTGCTCTTACAGCCTACCGGGAACATGTCTTCCAAAGGCCTGTGAAACGCAGTTTCTTTGCAGGCCTTATCTGGCTGAAGTAGGACTTCTGCTCTGGGTGTGCTACATTGCCCTAGAGCTGAAAGGCACAACGTGCAGGCTTCTTTCCAAAGGGCGAGTTGGGCCCCACAGCATCTTGCTTCCAGCTCTTTGGGAAGCTAAGAAACAACTCGCTCTGCACAGTGCTCTTTCAGCCTACCGGGAACATCTCTTCCAAAGGCCTGTGAAACGCAGTTTCTTTGCAGGCCTGATCTGGCTGAAGTAGGACTTCTGCTCTGGGTGTGCTACATTGCCCTAGAGCTGAAAGGCACAACGTGCAGGCTTCTTTCCAAAGGGCGAGTTGGGCCCCACAGCATCTTGCTTCCAGCTCTTTGGGAAGCTAAGAAACAACTCGCTCTGCACAGTGCTCTTACAGCCTACCGGGAACATCTCTTCCAAAGGCCTGTGAAACGCAGTTTCTCTGCAGGCCTGATCTGGCTCAAGTAGGACTTCTGCTCTGGGTGTGCTACTTTGCCCTAGAGCTGAAAGGCACTACGTGCAGGCTTCTTTCCAAAGGGCGAGTTGGGCCCCACAGCATCTTGCTTCCAGCTCTTTGGGAAGCTAAGAAACAAGTCGCTCTGCACAGTGCTCTTACAGCCTACCGGGAACATCTCTTCCAAAGGCCTGTGAAACGCAGTTTCTTTGCAGGCCTGATCTGGCTGAAGTAGGACTTCTGCTCTGGGTGTGCTACACTGCCCTAGAGCTGAAAGGCACAACGTGCAGGCTTCTTTCCAAGGGGCGAGTTGGGCCCCACAGCATCTTGCTTCCAGCTCTTTGGGAAGCTAAGAAACAAGTCGCTCTGCACAGTGCTCTTACAGCCTACCGGGAACATCTCTTCCAAAGGCCTGTGAAATGCAGTTTCTTTGCAGGCCTGATCTGGCTGAAGTAGGACTTCTGCTCTGGGTGTGCTACACTGCCCTAGAGCTGAAAGGCACAACGTGCAGGCTTCTTTCCAGGGGCAAGTTGGGCCCCACGGCATCTTGCTTCCAGCTCTTTGGGAAGCTAAGAAACAACTCGCTCTGCACAGTGCTCTTACAGCCTACCGGGAACATCTCTTCCAAAGGCCTGTGAAACGCAGTTTCTTTGCAGGCCTGATCTGGCTGAAGTAGGACTTCTGGTCTGGGTGTGCTACTTTGCCCTAGAGCTGAAAGGCACAACGTGCAGGCTTCTTTCGAAAGGGCGAGTTGGGCCCCACAGCATCTTGCTTCCAGCTCTTTGGGAAGCTAAGAAACAACTCGCTCTGCACAGTGCTCTTACAGCCTACCGGGAACATCTCTTCCAAAGGCCTGTGAAACGCAGTTTCTTTGCAGGCCTGATCTGGCTGAAGTAGGACTTCTGCTCTGGGTGTGCTACATTGCCCTAGAGCTGAAAGGCACAACGTGCAGGCTTCTTTCCAAAGGGCGAGTTGGGCCCCACAGCATCTTGCTTCCAGCTCTTTGGGAAGCTAAGAAACAACTCGCTCTGCACAGTGCTCTTACAGCCTACCGGGAACATCTCTTCCAAAGGCCTGTGAAACGCAGTTTCTTTGCAGGCCTGATCTGGCTGAAGTAGGACTTCTGCTCTGGGTGTGCTACTTTGCCCTAGAGCTGAAAGGCACAACGTGCAGGCTTCTTTCCAAAGGGCGAGTTGGGCCCCACAGCATCTTGCTTCCAGCTCTTTGGGAAGCTAAGAAACAACTCGCTCTGCACAGTGCTCTTACAGCCATCCGGGAACATCTCTTCCAAAGGCCTGTGAAACGCAGTTTCTTTGCAGGCCTGATCTGGCTGAAGTAGGACTTCTGCTCTGGGTGTGCTACTTTGCCCTAGAGCTGAAAGGCACAACGTGCAGGCTTCTTTCCAAAGGGCGAGTTGGGCCCCACAGCATCTTGCTTCCAGCTCTTTGGGAAGCTAAGAAACAACTCGCTCTGCACAGTGCTCTTACAGCCTACCGGGAACATCTCTTCCAAAGGCCTGTGAAACGCAGTTTCTTTGCAGGCCTGATCTGGCTGAAGTAGGACTTCTGCTCTGGGTGTGCTACTTTGCCCTAGAGCTGAAAGGCACAACGTGCAGGCTTCTTTCCAAAGGGCGAGTTGGGCCCCACAGCATCTTGCTTCCAGCTCTTTGGGAAGCTAAGAAACAACTCGCTCTGCACAGTGCTCTTACAGCCTACCGGGAACATCTCTTCCAAAGGCCTGTGAAACGCAGTTTCTTTGCAGGCCTGATCTGGCTGAAGTAGGACTTCTGCTCTGGGTGTGCTACTTTGCCCTAGAGCTGAAAGGCACAACGTGCAGGCTTCTTTCCAAAGGGCGAGTTGGGCCCCACAGCATCTTGCTTCCAGCTCTTTGGGAAGCTAAGAAACAACTCGCTCTGCACAGTGCTCTTACAGCCTACCGGGAACATCTCTTCCAAAGGCCTGTGAAACGCAGTTTCTTTGCAGGCCTGATCTGGCTGAAGTAGGACTTCTGCTCTGGGTGTGCTACTTTGCCCTAGAGCTGAAAGGCACAACGTGCAGGCTTCTTTCCAAAGGGCGAGTTGGGCCCCACAGCATCTTGCTTCCAGCTCTTTGGGAAGCTAAGAAACAACTCGCTCTGCACAGTGCTCTTACAGCCTACCGGGAACATCTCTTCCAAAGGCCTGTGAAACGCAGTTTCTTTGCAGGCCTGATCTGGCTGAAGTAGGACTTCTGCTCTGGGTGTGCTACTTTGCCCTAGAGCTGAAAGGCACAACGTGCAGGCTTCTTTCCAAAGGGCGAGTTGGGCCCCACAGCATCTTGCTTCCAGCTCTTTGGGAAGCTAAGAAACAACTCGCTCTGCACAGTGCTCTTACAGCCTACCGGGAACATCTCTTCCAAAGGCCTGTGAAACGCAGTTTCTTTGCAGGCCTGATCTGGCTGAAGTAGGACTTCTGCTCTGGGTGTGCTACATTGCCCTAGAGCTGAAAGGCACAACGTGCAGGCTTCTTTCCAAAGGGCGAGTTGGGCCCCACAGCATCTTGCTGCCAGCTCTTTGGGAAGCTAAGAAACAACTCGCTCTGCACAGTGCTCTTACAGCCTACCGGGAACATCTCTTCCAAAGGCCTGTGAAACGCAGTTTCTTTGCAGGCCTGATCTGGCTGAAGTAGGACTTCTGCTCTGGGTGTGCTACTTTGCCCTAGAGCTGAAAGGCACAACGTGCAGGCTTCTTTCCAAAGGGCGAGTTGGGCCCCACAGCATCTTGCTTCCAGCTCTTTGGGAAGCTAAGAAACAACTCGCTCTGCACAGTGCTCTTACAGCCTACCGGGAACATCTCTTCCAAAGGCCTGTGAAACGCAGTTTCTTTGCAGGCCTGATCTGGCTGAAGTAGGACTTCTGCTCTGGGTGTGCTACATTGCCCTAGAGCTGAAAGGCACAACGTGCAGGCTTCTTTCCAAAGGGCGAGTTGGGCCCCACAGCATCTTGCTTCCAGCTCTTTGGGAAGCTAAGAAACAACTCGCTCTGCACAGTGCTCTTACAGCCTACCGGGAACATCTCTTCCAAAGGCCTGTGAAACGCAGTTTCTTTGCAGGCCTGATCTGGCTGAAGTAGGACTTCTGCTCTGGGTGTGCTACATTGCCCTAGAGCTGAAAGGCACAACGTGCAGGCTTCTTTCCAAGGGCGAGTTGGGCCCCACAGCATCTTGCTTCCAGCTCTTTGGGAAGCTAAGAAACAACTCGCTCTGCACAGTGCTCTTACAGCCTACCGGGAACATCTCTTCCAAAGGCCTGTGAAACGCAGTTTCTTTGCAGGCCTGATCTGGCTGAAGTAGGACTTCTGGTCTGGGTGTGCTACATTGCCCTAGAGCTGAAAGGCACAACGTGCAGGCTTCTTTCGAAAGGGCGAGTTGGGCCCCACAGCATCTTGCTTCCAGCTCTTTGGGAAGCTAAGAAACAACTCGCTCTGCACAGTGCTCTTACAGCCTACCGGGAACATCTCTTCCAAAGGCCTGTGAAACGCAGTTTCTTTTGCAGGCCTGATCTGGCTGAAGTAGGACTTCTGCTCTGGGTGTGCTACATTGCCCTAGAGCTGAAAGGCACAACGTGCAGGCTTCTTTCCAAAGGGCGAGTTGGGCCCCACAGCATCTTGCTTCCAGCTCTTTGGGAAGCTAAGAAACAACTCGCTCTGCACAGTGCTCTTACATCCTACCGGGAACATCTCTTCCAAAGGCCTGTGAAACGCAGTTTCTTTGCAGGCCTGATCTGGCTGAAGTAGGACTTCTGCTCTGGGTGTGCTACTTTGCCCTAGAGCTGAAAGGCACAACGTGCAGGCTTCTTTCCAAAGGGCGAGTTGGGCCCCACAGCATCTTGCTTCCAGCTCTTTGGGAAGCTAAGAAACAACTCGCTCTGCACAGTGCTCTTACAGCCAACCGGGAACATCTCTTCCAAAGGCCTGTGAAACGCAGTTTCTTTGCAGGCCTGATCTGGCTGAAGTAGGACTTCTGCTCTGGGTGTGCTACATTGCCCTAGAGCTGAAAGGCACAACGTGCAGGCTTCTTTCCAAAGGGCGAGTTGGGCCCCACAGCATCTTGCTTCCAGCTCTTTGGGAAGCTAAGAAACAACTCGCTCTGCACAGTGCTCTTACAGCCTACCGGGAACATCTCTTCCAAAGGCCTGTGAAACGCAGTTTCTTTGCAGGCCTGATCTGGCTGAAGTAGGACTTCTGCTCTGGGTGTGCTACTTTGCCCTAGAGCTGAAAGGCACAACGTGCAGGCTTCTTTCGAAAGGGCGAGTTGGGCCCCACAGCATCTTGCTTCCAGCTCTTTGGGAAGCTAGGAAACAACTCGCTCTGCACAGTGCTCTTACAGCCTACCGGGAACATCTCTTCCAAAGGCCTGTGAAACGCAGTTTCTTTTGCAGGCCTGATCTGGCTGAAGTAGGACTTCTGCTCTGGGTGTGCTACATTGCGCTAGAGCTGAAAGGCACAACGTGCAGGCTTCTTTCCAAAGGGCGAGTTGGGCCCCACAGCATCTTGCTTCCAGCTCTTTGGGAAGCTAAGAAACAACTCGCTCTGCACAGTGCTCTTACAGCCTACCGGGAACATCTCTTCCAAAGGCCTGTGAAACGCAGTTTCTTTGCAGGCCTGATCTGGCTGAAGTAGGACTTCTGCTCTGGGTGTGCTACTTTGCCCTAGAGCTGAAAGGCACAACGTGCAGGCTTCTTTCCAAAGGGCGAGTTGGGCCCCACAGCATCTTGCTTCCAGCTCTTTGGGAAGCTAAGAAACAACTCGCTCTGCACAGTGCTCTTACAGCCTACCGGGAACATCTCTTCCAAAGGCCTGTGAAACGCAGTTTCTTTGCAGGCCTGATCTGGCTGAAGTAGGACTTCTGCTCTGGGTGTGCTACTTTGCCCTAGAGCTGAAAGGCACAACGTGCAGGCTTCTTTCCAAAGGGCGAGTTGGGCCCCACAGCATCTTGCTTCCAGCTCTTTGGGAAGCTAAGAAACAACTCGCTCTGCACAGTGCTCTTACAGCCTACCGGGAACATCTCTTCCAAAGGCCTGTGAAACGCAGTTTCTTTGCAGGCCTGATCTGGCTGAAGTAGGACTTCTGCTCTGGGTGTGCTACATTGCCCTAGAGCTGAAAGGCACAACGTGCAGGCTTCTTTCCAAAGGGCGAGTTGGGCCCCACAGCATCTTGCTTCCAGCTCTTTGGGAAGCTAAGAAACAACTCGCTCTGCACAGTGCTCTTACAGCCTACCGGGAACATCTCTTCCAAAGGCCTGTGAAACGCAGTTTCTTTGCAGGCCTGATCTGGCTGAAGTAGGACTTCTGCTCTGGGTGTGCTACTTTGCCCTAGAGCTGAAAGGCACAACGTGCAGGCTTATTTCCAAAGGGCGAGTTGGGCCCCACAGCATCTTGCTTCCAGCTCTTTCGGAAGCTAAGAAACAACTCGCTCTGCACAGTGCTCTTACAGCCTACCGGGAACATCTCTTCCAAAGGCCTGTGAAACGCAGTTTCTTTGCAGGCCTGATCTGGCTGAAGTAGGACTTCTGCTCTGGGTGTGCTACATTGCCCTAGAGCTGAAAGGCACAACGTGCAGGCTTCTTTCCAGAGGGCGAGTTGGGCCCCACAGCATCTTGCTTCCAGCTCTTTGGGAAGCTAAGAAACAACTCGCTCTGCACAGTGCTCTTACAGCCTACCGGGAACATCTCTTCCAAAGGCCTGTGAAACGCAGTTTCTTTGCAGGCCTGATCTGGCTGAAGTAGGACTTCTGCTCTGGGTGTGCTACTTTGCCCTAGAGCTGAAAGGCACAACGTGCAGGCTTCTTTCCAAAGGGCGAGTTGGGCCCCACAGCATCTTGCTTCCAGCTCTTTGGGAAGCTAAGAAACAACTCGCTCTGCACAGTGCTCTTACAGCCTACCGGGAACATCTCTTCCAAAGGCCTGTGAAACGCAGTTTCTTTGCAGGCCTGATCTGGCTGAAGTAGGACTTCTGCTCTGGGTGTGCTACTTTGCCCTAGAGCTGAAAGGCACAACGTGCAGGCTTCTTTCCAAAGGGCGAGTTGGGCCCCACAGCATCTTGCTTCCAGCTCTTTGGGAAGCTAAGAAACAACTCGCTCTGCACAGTGCTCTTACAGCCTACCGGGAACATCTCTTCCAAAGGCCTGTGAAACGCAGTTTCTTTTGCAGGCCTGATCTGGCTGAAGTAGGACTTCTGCTCTGGGTGTGCTACTTTGCCCTAGAGCTGAAAGGCACAACGTGCAGGCTTCTTTCCAAAGGGCGAGTTGGGCCCCACAGCATCTTGCTTCCAGCTCTTTGGGAAGCTAAGAAACAACTCGCTCTGCACAGTGCTCTTACATCCTACAGGGAACATCTCTTCCAAAGGCCTGTGAAACGCAGTTTCTTTGCAGGCCTGATCTGGCTGAAGTAGGACTTCTGCTCTGGGTGTGCTACTTTGCCCTAGAGCTGAAAGGCACAACGTGCAGGCTTCTTTCCAAAGGGCGAGTTGGGCCCCACAGCATCTTGCTTCCAGCTCTTTGGGAAGCTAAGAAACAACTCGCTCTGCACAGTGCTCTTACAGCCTACCGGGAACATCTCTTCCAAAGGCCTGTGAAACGCAGTTTCTTTGCAGGCCTGATCTGGCTGAAGTAGGACTTCTGCTCTGGGTGTGCTACTTTGCCCTAGAGCTGAAAGGCACAACGTGCAGGCTTCTTTCCAAAGGGCGAGTTGGGCCCCACAGCATCTTGCTTCCAGCTCTTTGGGAAGCTAAGAAACAACTCGCTCTGCACAGTGCTCTTACAGCCTACCGGGAACATCTCTTCCAAAGGCCTGTGAAACGCAGTTTCTTTGCAGGCCTGATCTGGCTGAAGTAGGACTTCTGCTCTGGGTGTGCTACTTTGCCCTAGAGCTGAAAGGCACAACGTGCAGGCTTCTTTCCAAAGGGCGAGTTGGGCCCCACAGCATCTTGCTTCCAGCTCTTTGGGAAGCTAAGAAACAACTCGCTCTGCACAGTGCTCTTACAGCCTACCGGGAACATCTCTTCCAAAGGCCTGTGAAACGCAGTTTCTTTGCAGGCCTGATCTGGCTGAAGTAGGACTTCTGCTCTGGGTGTGCTACTTTGCCCTAGAGCTGAAAGGCACAACGTGCAGGCTTCTTTCCAAAGGGCGAGTTGGGCCCCACAGCATCTTGCTTCCAGCTCTTTGGGAAGCTAAGAAACAACTCGCTCTGCACAGTGCTCTTACAGCCTAGTGGGAACATCTATTCCAAAGGCCTGTGAAACGCAGTTTCTTTGCAGGCCTGATCTGGCTGAAGTAGGACTTCTGCTCTGGGTGTGCTACTTTGCCCTAGAGCTGAAAGGCACAACGTGCAGGCTTCTTTCCAAAGGGCGAGTTGGGCCCCACAGCATCTTGCTTCCAGCTCTTTGGGAAGCTAAGAAACAACTCGCTCTGCACAGTGCTCTTACAGCCTACCGGGAACATCTCTTCCAAAGGCCTGTGAAACGCAGTTTCTTTGCAGGCCTGATCTGGCTGAAGTAGGACTTCTGCTCTGGGTGTGCTACTTTGCCCTAGAGCTGAAAGGCACAACGTGCAGGCTTCTTTCCAAAGGGCGAGTTGGGCCCCACAGCATCTTGCTTCCAGCTCTTTGGGAAGCTAAGAAACAACTCGCTCTGCACAGTGCTCTTACAGCCTACCGGGAACATCTCTTCCAAAGGCCTGTGAAACGCAGTTTCTTTGCAGGCCTGATCTGGCTGAAGTAGGACTTCTGCTCTGGGTGTGCTACTTTGCCCTAGAGCTGAAAGGCACAACGTGCAGGCTTCTTTCCAAAGGGCGAGTTGGGCCCCACAGCATCTTGCTTCCAGCTCTTTGGGAAGCTAAGAAACAACTCGCTCTGCACAGTGCTCTTACAGCCTACCGGGAACATCTCTTCCAAAGGCCTGTGAAACGCAGTTTCTTTGCAGGCCTGATCTGGCTGAAGTAGGACTTCTGCTCTGGGTGTGCTACTTTGCCCTAGAGCTGAAAGGCACAACGTGCAGGCTTCTTTCCAAAGGGCGAGTTGGGCCCCACAGCATCTTGCTGCCAGCTCTTTGGGAAGCTAAGAAACAACTCGCTCTGCACAGTGCTCTTACAGCCTACCGGGAACATCTCTTCCAAAGGCCTGTGAAACGCAGTTTCTTTGCAGGCCTGATCTGGCTGAAGTAGGACTTCTGCTCTGGGTGTGCTACTTTGCCCTAGAGCTGAAAGGCACAACGTGCAGGCTTCATTTCCAAAGGGCGAGTTGGGCCCCACAGCATCTTGCTTCCAGCTCTTTGGGAAGCTAAGAAACAACTCGCTCTGCACAGTGCTCTTACAGCCTACCGGGAACATCTCTTCCAAAGGCCTGTGAAACGCAGTTTCTTTGCAGGCCTGATCTGGCTGAAGTAGGACTTCTGCTCTGGGTGTGCTACTTTGCCCTAGAGCTGAAAGGCACAACGTGCTGGCTTCTTTCCAAAGGGCGAGTTGGGCCCCACAGCATCTTGCTTCCAGCTCTTTGGGAAGCTAAGAAACAAGTCGCTCTGCACAGTGCTCTTACAGCCTACCGGGAACATCTCTTCCAAAGGCCTGTGAAACGCAGTTTCTTTGCAGGCCTGATCTGGCTGAAGTAGGACTTCTGCTCTGGGAGTGCTACATTGCCCTAGAGCTGAAAGGCACAACGTGCAGGCTTCTTTCCAAAGGGTGATTTGGGCCCCACGGGATCTGTGCTTCCAGCTCTTTGGGAAGCTAAGAAACAACTCGCTCTGCACAGTGCTCTTACAGCCTACCGGGAACATCTCTTCCAAAGGCCTGTGAAACGCAGTTTCTTTGCAGGCCTGATCTGGCTGAAGTAGGACTTCTGGTCTGGGTGTGCTACTTTGCCCTAGAGCTGAAAGGCACAACGTGCAGGCTTCTTTCGAAAGGGCGAGTTGGGCCCCACAGCATCTTGCTTCCAGCTCTTTGGGAAGCTAAGAAACAACTCGCTCTGCACAGTGCTCTTACAGCCTACCGGGAACATCTCTTCCAAAGGCCTGTGAAACGCAGTTTCTTTTGCAGGCCTGATCTGGCTGAAGTAGGACTTCTGCTCTGGGTGTGCTACTTTGCCCTAGAGCTGAAAGGCACAACGTGCAGGCTTCTTTCCAAAGGGCGAGTTGGGCCCCACAGCATCTTGCTTCCAGCTCTTTGGGAAGCTAAGAAACAACTCGCTCTGCACAGTGCTCTTACATCCTACAGGGAACATCTCTTCCAAAGGCCTGTGAAACGCAGTTTCTTTGCAGGCCTGATCTGGCTGAAGTAGGACTTCTGCTCTGGGTGTGCTACTTTGCCCTAGAGCTGAAAGGCACAACGTGCAGGCTTCTTTCCAAAGGGCGAGTTGGGGCCCACAGCATCTTGCTTCCAGCTCTTTGGGAAGCTAAGAAACAACTCGCTCTGCACAGTGCTCTTACAGCCTACCGGGAACATCTCTTCCAAAGGCCTGTGAAACGCAGTTTCTTTGCAGGCCTGATCTGGCTGAAGTAGGACTTCTGCTCTGGGTGTGCTACTTTGCCCTAGAGCTGAAAGGCACAACGTGCAGGCTTCTTTCCAAAGGGCGAGTTGGGCCCCACAGCATCTTGCTTCCAGCTCTTTGGGAAGCTAAGAAACAACTCGCTCTGCACAGTGCTCTTACAGCCTAGCGGGAACATCTCTTCCAAAGGCCTGTGAAACGCAGTTTCTTTGCAGGCCTGATCTGGCTGAAGTAGGACTTCTGCTCTGGGTGTGCTACTTTGCCCTAGAGCTGAAAGGCACAACGTGCAGGCTTCTTTCCAAAGGGCGAGTTGGGCCCCACAGCATCTTGCTTCCAGCTCTTTGGGAAGCTAAGAAACAACTCGCTCTGCACAGTGCTCTTACAGCCTACCGGGAACATCTCTTCCAAAGGCCTGTGAAACGCAGTTTCTTTGCAGGCCTGATCTGGCTGAAGTAGGACTTCTGCTCTGGGTGTGCTACTTTGCCCTAGAGCTGAAAGGCACAACGTGCAGGCTTCTTTCCAAAGGGCGAGTTGGGCCCCACAGCATCTTGCTTCCAGCTCTTTGGGAAGCTAAGAAACAACTCGCTCTGCACAGTGCTCTTACAGCCTAGTGGGAACATCTCTTCCAAAGGCCTGTGAAACGCAGTTTCTTTGCAGGCCTGATCTGGCTGAAGTAGGACTTCTGCTCTGGGTGTGCTACTTTGCCCTAGAGCTGAAAGGCACAACGTGCAGGCTTCTTTCCAAAGGGCGAGTTGGGCCCCACAGCATCTTGCTTCCAGCTCTTTGGGAAGCTAAGAAACAACTCGCTCTGCACAGTGCTCTTACAGCCTACCGGGAACATCTCTTCCAAAGGCCTGTGAAACGCAGTTTCTTTGCAGGCCTGATCTGGCTGAAGTAGGACTTCTGCTCTGGGTGTGCTACTTTGCCCTAGAGCTGAAAGGCACAACGTGCAGGCTTCTTTCCAAAGGGCGAGTTGGGCCCCACAGCATCTTGCTTCCAGCTCTTTGGGAAGCTAAGAAACAACTCGCTCTGCACAGTGCTCTTACAGCCTACCGGGAACATCTCTTCCAAAGGCCTGTGAAACGCAGTTTCTTTGCAGGCCTGATCTGGCTGAAGTAGGACTTCTGCTCTGGGTGTGCTACTTTGACCTAGAGCTGAAAGGCACAACGTGCAGGCTTCTTTCCAAAGGGCGAGTTGGGCCCCACAGCATCTTGCTTCCAGCTCTTTGGGAAGCTAAGAAACAACTCGCTCTGCACAGTGCTCTTACAGCCTAGTGGGAACATCTCTTCCAAAGGCCTGTGAAACGCAGTTTCTTTGCAGGCCTGATCTGGGTGAAGTAGGACTTCTGCTCTGGGTGTGCTACTTTGCCCTAGAGCTGAAAGGCACAACGTGCAGGCTTCTTTCCAAAGGGCGAGTTGGGCCCCACAGCATCTTGCTTCCAGCTCTTTGGGAAGCTAAGAAACAACTCGCTCTGCACAGTGCTCTTACAGCCTACCGGGAACTTCTCTTCCAAAGGCCTGTGAAACGCAGTTTCTTTGCAGGCCTGATCTGGCTGAAGTAGGACTTCTGCTCTGGGTGTGCTACATTGCCCTAGAGCTGAAAGGCACAACGTGCATGCTTCTTTCCAAAGGGCAAGTTGGGCCCCACAGCATCTTGCTTCCAGCTCTTTGGGAAGCTAAGAAACAACTCGCTCTGCACAGTGCTCTTACAGCCTACCGGGAACATCTCTTAAAAAGGCCTGTGAAACGCTGTTTCTCTGCAG